>NC_142437.1:111225961-111530192 GCF_059453495.1 Arachis ipaensis
TATAGCAAAATCACTAGCATCACACATTAATTCAAATGGTAAATCCCAGTCAGGGGGAGCTATAATGGGAGCAGAGGTAAGGTTTGCCTTCAGAGTTTCAAAAGCATGCAGACAATCAGAATCAAAAACAAAAGGAACATCAACAACCAACAGGTTGCTCAATGGTTTAGCACTTTTAGAAAAATCCTTTATAAATCTTCTATAAAATCCTGCATGACCCAAGAAACTCCTAATTGCCTTAACATTAGTTGGTGGTGGTAATTTTTCAATTACCTCCACCTTTGCTCTGTCAACCTCAATTCCCTTACTTGAAATCCGGTGTCCAAGAACAATGCCTTCTGTAACCATAAAATGGCATTTTTCCCAATTTAAAACAAGGTTTGATTCTTGACACCGTTTCAAGACAAGAGATAAATGTTTAAGGCAGGATTCAAAAGAATTTCCAAAAACAGAAAAGTCATCCATAAATATCTCAATAAACTTTTCAACCATATCAGAAAAAATTGAAAGCATACACCTCTGAAAAGTTGCTGGAGCATTGCAGAGTTCGAATGGCATTCTCCTATAGGCAAATACTCCAAAGGGGCATGTGAATGCTGTCTTATCTTGATCTTGAGGGTCCACTGCAATTTGATTATATCCAGAATATCCATCTAGAAAACAATAAAAAGCATGACCGGCTAACCTCTCAAGCATCTGATCAATGAAAGGGAGGGGGAAATGATCCTTCCTTGTAGCAGTGTTAAGCTTCCTGAAATCTATGCACATTCTCCATCCTGTGACTGTTCTTGTCGGAATAAGCTCATTCTTTTCATTCTTGATCACTGTCATCCCTCCTTTCTTGGGAACTACCTGCACAGGACTTACCCAAGGACTGTCAGAAATAGGGTAAATAATACCTACTTCCCATAACTTCATTACCTCTTTTTGGACTACCTCTTTCATAGTTGGATTGAGTCTCCTTTGTGGTTGCACAACTGGTTTAGCATCATCTTCAAGACGGATCTTGTGCATACACTTGGTTGGACTAATCCCCTTCAAGTCACTAATGGTCCACCCAAGAGCTGTTTTATGACTCTTGAGCACTGAAACAAGTGCCTCTTCTTCTTCAGGCTTCAGAGAAGAGCTAATAATCACTGGGTATGAATCATTTTCACCCAAGAATACATATTTCAGAGAAGGAGGTAAAGGTTTGAGCTCAAACTTGGGGGCTTCCTTCTCCTTTATAGGCGTGTTCATCAGCTCCTTTTGGGATGGTGAATCATCAACTTCAACTAATTCACACTCAGAAATAGGATCTAGAGCATCATCAAGTACCTCAGTTTCCAGTACTTCTTGAACAAGTGGTTCAATAACATCTATTTTCATACACCCCTCAGAATCATTGGGGTGCTTGAGGGCTTCAAAAACATTTAGGACCACTTGTTCTTCATTGACCCTCAGGGTTAATTCACCTTTTTGCACATCTATCAGAGCTCTACCTGTAGCTAAAAAGGGTCTATCAAGTATAATAGAGGGTTTTACCTCCTTTTCCATGTCTAATATAACAAAATCAACAGGAAAAATAAATGGTCATACTTTAACAAGTAAATCTTCAACCACACCTACAGGTAATTTAATAGAAAGATCAGCAAGTTGAAGAGAAATACGAGTGGGTTTTACCTCCTCAATTTGAAGCTTTTTTATCACTAAAAGTGGCATGAGGTTGATGCTAGCTCCAAGATCACATAAAGCTCTCTGAATGCCGACTTCTCCAATGGTGCAAGGAATGATAAAGATCCCTGGGTCTGGCATCTTCTCAGGAAGGGTGTGTTGAATAATAGCACTGCATTCATTGGTTAACACCACGGTTTCTTGCTCCTTCCAATTCCTCTTGTGGGTCAACAACTCTTTCATAAATTTAACATAGAGAGGCATTTGCTCCAGAGCCTCTGCAAAAGGGATGTTGATCTGCAGCTTCTTGAAGACATCTAAAAATTTAGAGAATTGCTTTTCTTTGGACGCCTTCTGAAGCCTCTGAGGATATGGCATTTTTGGCTTGTATTCAGGGGCCTTTGGCAAGGTGGGATAAGTGTCAAGAGAGTCAGGAAATGGGTTGTCTGCACGTTTAGGAGGGGCGTGCTCTACTTCTTCCTTCTTCTCATCTGGAGCTTCCTTTTCAATTAGATCTTCATTGACCTTAGTCTCAGAACCAGCTACCTTACCACTTCTCAATTGAATAGCCTTGCAATCTTCTCTTGGGTTCACTACTGTATCACCAGGGAATGTATTTGAAGACCTTTCAGGTAATTGCTTGCTCATTTGACCCATTTGCACCTCCAAGTTTCTAATGGAGGCTCTGGTTTCTTATACGAAACTCATCATCTTCTCCCACTTAGAATCTTCTTGGGATTTAGAATTTGCCTGCTGAGGTGGTTGTTGTTGCTGAGACTGAAATTGGCAGTTATTATAGTTGTTCTGTTGAAAACCGCCCTGAGAGCTATTGTTGAAGTTCTGAGGTCCCTGAGGTTGATCTCTCCACCCAAAATTTGGGTGATTCCTCCATCCCTGGTTGTATGTCTTAGAATATGGATCATTGTTGGGATTCCTAGGGCCACTCCCCATGTAATTCACCTGTTCAGAAGAGGATTGAGCACAATCATAATTATCATTTTGCATAAAGTTACCTGTCATGTCATAGGAGGTATCTTGGGGTGAATTTTGAGTGTTGATAGCTGAGACTTGCATGCCATCCATCTGTTGAGTAAGTAGATTTATCTGCTGAGACATAAGCTTGTTCTGAGCAAGAAGAGCATTAACAGCTTCTACTTCCAACACACCTCTCTTTTGAGAGGTCTCAGATTTCACAGGATTCCTGTTAGATGAGTAGAGATATTGGTTGCTTGCAACTAATTCAATCAGCTCAATAGTCTCCTCTGGTGTCTTCTTATTGTGCAATGAACCGCTTGCAGAAGTATCTAAGCTCATCTTGGACATCTCACCCAAGCCTTCATAAAAGATATCCAGTTGGGTCCATTTGGAGAACATGTCTGGAGGGCATTGCCTAGTCAGTAGCTTGTATCTCTCCCAAGCTTCATAAAGAGTTTCACCCTCCTTCTGTCTGAAATTCTGAACCTCCAACCTAAGCTTAGTCAGCTTCTTTGGTGGGAAAAATTTAGTGAGAAATTCAGTAACGACCTTTTCCCAAGTATTCAGACTCTCCTTTGGTTGGGAATCTAGCCATAGCTTTGCTTTATCCCTCAGAGCAAACGGGAAAAGCATGAGTCTGTACACCTCTGGATTCACTCCATTTGTCTTCACAGTATCACATATCTACAGAAAATCAGATATGAACTGATTTGGATCTTCATGAGGAAGTCCATGATACTGGCAATTCTGTTGCACCAATGTGACCAATTGTGGCTTCAACTCAAAGTTGTTTGCATTTATATGAGGCACCACGATACTTTTTCCATAAAGATCCGCAGTAGGGGCAGAATAAGAGCCAAGCACTCTCCTCTGTTGATCATTCCCATTCGGATTTACCACATTGGCATTAGCATTATTATTTGCCATAGTGGATTCTGCAGCCTTGCAAAGTCTTGCTTGTTGCAGTCGCCTGAAAGTTCTTTTAGGTTCAGGATCAAAGTCTAAGAGATGTTCTTTGTCTCTATTCCTGCGCATACACAAGCAAAAAAAAACAAGAAAAAATGGGACTCTCTACGTCAGAGTGCAGAGAAGTTCCTGTGAGGTAACTTGTGTAAAATAATAAAATAAAAATACTAAATAAATAAATAAAATAAAAAATTTCGAAAATTTAAAAAAAATAAACAGAAAAATTAAAATAAAATTGACTGGTAACACCAAACTTAAATTCAGAAATAAAAAAAATAAATTTTTAGTGCTAGTTTATTTATTTAAATATATTTTTTTTAAATTAAAGACAAAAAAATAAAAACAAACTAATAGAATATATATAAAAAAAATAAATAAATAAAGTAATGGAAGGAAACGGAAACAAAAAACGAAAATAAAATAAAAATGGAATAAAATAATAAAATAAAAACGGACTAAAAAAAAATAAAACGAAACAGGGGAAACGAAGAAAAAAAAAGAGAAAACAACCGAAATTTTAAATTTTATTAAAAAAATATTTTTTTTTTGAAAAAATAATAAAATAATATTTAAATAAAATTAAAATTAAAACGCCTAATCTAAAAAATCAAACAACTAATAGTTGTTAATCACAGTCAATCTCCGGCAACGGTGTCAAAAATTTAGTGCGGGATTTACAACCACACTTACTAACCGGCAAGTGCACCGGGTCGTACCAAGTAATACCTTACGTGAGTAAGGGTCGATCCCACGAGGATTGATGGATTAAGCAACAATAGCGTTTGATAGGATTAATTAGACAAACAGAAAATAGTGTTGGGAGTTTAAAGACATTAAACAATAGCAAAAATATTAAAGAAGGGCAAGTAATTAAGATGGGAATAATATATGGAGAAGACAGTTAAGGTTTTAGAGTTATCTATTTTCTGGATTGACTTTTCTTATTAACTATTTTAATCATGCGAGATTTAATTCATGACAAACTAATTGTGACTAGACCCTAATTTCTTAGACCTTCTTAGTCTCCTCTAAAATTCATCAACTGCCAATTCCTTGGTCAATTGATTCCAATTAGAGGGTGATGATCAAATTCGAGTTTATATGCCACAAGAATCTTAAATGTCCAAAAATAAAGAGATTATATGTCACGTATCCCGTTAAATACAAACAATTAGAAATTTAGGATAATATCTTTTCAAGCTATTTTTCAAGTAAAGAGTTTTTCCAAGTTTTACAAGAACTCAAATAGAACATGGGTCATACTTCCGTTCCACCCAGATTCATAAAATAAAGAACGAAAACAATTATTGAAATATAAATCAAAATATGAATTAAAATAGAAAAATAATATTATCAATCCATACAATAGACAGAGCTCCTAACCTTAACAATGGATGATTAGTTGCTCATGGAATATGAAATGTAAATTTGTATGAAATAATGTTGTGGAATGTTGTGTTGGAACCACCCTATTGGGATCCCTTTTATAACTAATCCTAATAATTTAAAAATCAAATTTCTAAAATTAAAATTAAAATAATATCTTTTCCTAAAATAAGATTTGAATTTAAATTCGAATTAATTAACAAGTCTTCAGCTGATGGGTGGGACCACTTGATTTGTCCATTCTGCAGCTTCTAATCTGTGATTTCTGGGCTAAGAACTGGGTCAAAACAGCCCAGAAATCGCCCCCAGCGTTTTTCTACATTTTCTGCACGTGGCACATGTGACGTGTCCGCGTCGTCCACGCGTTCGCGTCATTTGTGCAGATTTCAGTCCACGCGTTCGCGTCAGGCACGCGATCGCGTCATTGCGATTTCCTCCATTCCGCGCGGTTGCGTGAGCCATGCATCCGCGTCGGTATTCGCTGGTCATCTCCTTGACTTCTTCTCTTTCTTTGCAGAAACTCCATCAAATTCCGCCAAATGCTACCTAAAATAAACAGTATTGTACAAAACTCAAAATAGCATCCATAGTGGCTAAAATATAATTAATTCTTAATTAAATTCAACAATTTAGATGCAAATTCACTAGAAAAAGATACACAAGATGCTCACGCATCACATATATCCATGTTCGATTATAGTTTTCCTTTTATTTAAATATGCTTACTATATGGTCAACTGGAGGATTGAATCGGTTATTTTTTTTTCATTCTTACACGGATTGTTTTTTTTAAGTAAACTAATGCATGTATGATACGAAAATTGGCTCCTGATATGAGATACCAAATACTAATTTTAACTGAAATTGGTGGCTAATTTAATATCTATTCGCGTTGTTGTTTCTGGCTGTGAACATTGATTTATAGGGCTGCCATTTTGTTGGATCGAGTTAGAATATTTGACATCAATGATTGTTGTGTTGGTAACTGATTCACCCTGTCTATTGGACCAATTGAACTGATGCTGATGGAATCCTTTCTGTTTAGGGGTGTTATACATGTATTGGATGGTTGGTCTTCATGATAGATATTTTTACCGGTTTAATGAGTGGCCTAATTGAGTAAGCATTCGGATGGTTGGTTTTCACAGTCGATTGAGTGCTTGCTTGATTATGGTTTTTCTTTTAATTAAAGAGGCGTATTGAATGGGCAAATGGAGAATTGATTTGGTTGATGTCTGATTTTTTTTATATTTTTTATGTCCCTATGTGGTTTCTTGTTTTTTGGGTAAACATATGCATGTATGACGGAAAAACTGGGTTCTGATCTGAGTTACTAAGAACCGATTTTAACTGAAATTGGTGGCTAAATTAGTATCTATTCGCGTCGCTGTTCCTTGAATATAGTTTTCCTCCTAATTCGATGTGCTTACTATAGGGAAAATTGGAGGATTGATTTTGATGATCGTGAATGGCAATTTGATGTTATTAGATTGAAGGCTTCATTAAATCAGTTGATGTTTGATCAGTTTTTTGTTTTAATCTTTTTTTTGGTTGATTTTGTTAGGTCAACACACCCTTGTATGATGCGCAACCCTAGTTCTGATCTGAGTTAGAAATAACCAATTTTTACTGAAATTAGTGACTAATTTAAAATATATTCGAAACACTATTGCTGGCTGTAAACACCAATTAATTGGGCTGCCATGTTGTTGTAAGGAATATGGATTTGGTACCAAATATTGACTAGATTTTTTAAATGTTACCTTGTCCTGTTATATATCTTGTTTCTGGGTTATTAAATATTGCAGGTGTCAGCGGCATGACATCAGTCCAAACTTCTGCAGTTGATACGAAGAATCAGGTGGGTAAAAAGGTATGAAAATGTTTACGGCATCGCCCATACATACAGAGGACCAATTGCGTGATCAGGTGTTAGCATACTCAGAGCACCTAGCACGAGGACGTTGATGCGACGGGCTGAAGGATTACCACCTATGGAAAAGGTCAAGGGCAGAAAAAAGTAGCATACTCATACTAGAGTGTAACTTTTGATAAGCTTGTTTTGCTTATACATTGGTTCTAGTCTTGGGAATTTATTTATGTGAAACTAGGAGGACGTAACTGTAGACCCTCTTTTACCTTTTGTAATTTTGTGAATATGTTGGTCTTCATTCACTCAGGCATGACATTCTAACAAATGCATGAAAGTGAACATCCATTTTCTCTGTGAAAGAAAACATCCATATTCTAGCTAAACCGAACATCCATCTATCTATGTCTTCATTCAAGGATTTATCTTTAGTTTTCCAAAGTGGAACGACTTGAAATTGTTAAGCATTGAGTTCTTGAAATTTGAACTTGAGTCAAGTTTTCATGAAGCGTTCTGAACAGATGTTACAGGAAAAGTGAACATCTATTTTTTCTGTGAAAGTAACCATCCAAATTCTTACTATAACGAACATCCTGTCTTTATCCAGAGATTTATGTTTACTTTTTCAAAGTCAAATGACTTGAATTTGTTAAGCATTGAGTTCTTGAGTTTTGACATTGAGCCAAGATTTCATGAAGCGTCCTGAACAGACGCTATAGTGATCGCGGTCTGAACATCCAGTTATATGCAAAGATGAACATCCAACATTTGTGAGTGGGGATAATCGTGTAATCAATAAGTGGGATCATATAATCAGAATGAACATCTATCTTGTCTAATAAATTAATAAATTAACCATCCGGATAGATACAATAACGGTGAACATCATTAATATTTAGAAACGAACATCCAATTTTTTTTTAAAATAAACCCACTCTTTCTGGATCAGATAACCGTTTTCGTCTATGGTATCTAATACATGAATTACGTACTAAAAGTCATGTCCAACAGAAACTAACTATTGTCGAATGAGCTTAACAAAGACATGAACCCACCAAATTGGTGGGGCTCATTGTGGCCAACATGAGCACCGACCTCTAGAGTCCAAACCTCATAACCAAGATCCATCTCTTTACTTCCAACCTCAATAACGTCCGATAGTTGCATGGCCTACAATTCCAAAAAAATGATAAGATAAATCCTTAGTATATATCATTTGCTTGAAACCTCACTAACCAGCACAAACAATGCGACCAAAAAAAAGAAATCAAGTCAATCATTCTACCAAGCACATAGACCAAAAAAGAAACCTCACTAACCAGCACAAACAATGTCACTATACATCACATACATGAACATGCAGTAGATACAACTACCAAGCACATAGTCCAGACATCGATTTCAGAGCCAATGGTGACTAGAGTTGTTTTTTTTACTCATTTAGTGTTTATCATGTGTGATTATATGTATATTATAAACTGAACATGCAGAAAGCATATTAAGTCGCCCATCCGTTGATAACTAACTCTTGGCTATTTAATTTTCATTATCAAATTAAATCTTAATGATGATAATAACATTCGCTGTTTTTCATATTCAACAATCTCATGTTTATACATGCAATTTACATTAAGTCATGTAAATTCATATACCAATAAAAGTTAGTCCAAGAAAGACCTAGTTTCATCCAGCGTCACATTAATATGCCATGCTTAATTAACACATGCAAATTCCTCATACATAAAAGCATACCATGAACATAAAATCTTCATAAATTTGGTTGAATCATGAATATTTATGATGCATTTGGGTAAGCATTAAACATAAAAATAAACATGCCACTTGCATTGAGCATGAACATCTAATTCACATGAAAATAACCATTCATTATCAATGCATTCAACGAACGTTGCTCACCATATTAGATTTCTCACCCTCGACGACATCATGGTTTGCTACGTGTTCATGTGCATGTGATGAATTCTCATTGCCGTCGGAAGATGGAACACGACACAGCGGTTCAACTAAATTGGACTCCATTAAAGAACTTCCGCGGAGTGATAATACGAAGACAAACCTAATATGTAAAATGTTGAGGAAAACATTTTGAAAATGTGTAATATGCTCAAAAGAAAGTGAGGTTTTCCATAATTAAGAAGCCTAAGTAACTAATAAAGGAATAAATGCAATTAACGTGCAAACAACTTAGACTAAAGCAATTTAGAGTGAATTGAGGCTGGAAAGCTTGGTTACTGCAATTGTGTATTGAATTTGCAAGAGTTAATCAAAATTAGCACAAAGACAATAATCAAGGCAATAATAAAGAAGCCCACTTATTCATGTCAAAGAGTATAAAATAATCACATAAACACAGCCCTTTGTTCAAAAAGCAATAATATTGATGAAAACTAATTTTAATTGCTCAAAAGCTTCAAAGAACGAGTGATGATGCATGTGATCATTTATGTTCAAAACCAACATGAATAAACCATTTCATTCAAATCACTCAATAAAATATGGTATGCACTTCTTAAAAATATGCCAAACAATTGATAACATCTGAATTTTTAACCAAATTGGTGTTTTGATAAAAAATCACAAACAAGTGCATAACAAAATTCAAGTTCAAACATCATTAGAAATCACATAAAACTGCACAATTGTAAATTATAATGCCTTATGAGAATAGAATTTAAGTCAAATGTTGGCCACACATAAGAATTAACCAAAAAGATTTCATTTAGGCATTTCATCGAGCATATGGTGTGCATCATGTGAGTATTCAGTTCAATGGAAGCAGCAATCAACCCATAAAATTCAGCCAGCAAACACATTGAATCTAGCAACAGATATTAACTAGTCCTAAGCCTAATCTATATGCAGAAACCAGAATTAAAAGCAATGAAATAAATAAAATAGAAAGAACTGAGGACAAGGAAAGGACATGCCTTCCGCATTGATGGCTACCGGCGACTGAGAGAGAGACGCGCGACGAGAATGAATGGGGCCCTCTGCTACTTTTTCTGTCGGCGAAGGAGAGACAGACGCGCAGGGGAAGAGCTACGGGGGCCGACGATGGTTGACAGTGGTGGAGCTTCTACCGCCGGTGAGTGGGATGATTGCTGAGAGTGACGGTGACGGTTTTGGGGGAAAGAGGGTTATTGGGTGAATGGTGCCAATAAATTAGGGTTAGAAGATAACAACGAAGGGAAAGAGGGAAGCAGTTTTTGGGTGGATTTAGGTAATTGACCAGAATTTTTATTTCTTTTAAATTTTAAATTAGGAATTATTTAAAATTAAATAATTACCCATAATTTAATTTTAATTTCAATTAAACCCCTATTGTATGCATTGTATAATAAAGCTATTGTCTTCTCCTACTTTTCCAAAATAAAAAGATTCAGCGATAATTGTTTACACTAATGAAGCTGAAAAGCAAACAAAAGCGAAAACATAAAAAGAACAACCAACACAAAAAATTACCAAGAAAAACAAGGAGAAGAAAAGCAAATCTCAAATATTGAAACAAAAGAAAACACCATCATAGTACATCATGAAGAAAATTGGATAGAAAATGAAGTTGCATCACTAATTATGATGGAGGAAGGGATTGAATCAACACTTCAAGCTCCTCCAAATGAAGGAAGACTACCTAACCCAATGGCGATGGATGATGGAGAAAAAGAATTCATGGAAATGGATAAAGAGGCAAGAGATCCAAATCTAAGCTTAATGGAGGGAATGGACTTCACCACAACTGAAATCAGTGCCCTTAAGGACACTAAGATGCATCTAAGTTAAATTTGGTTCCAATCTTTTTTATTGGTTCTTTATTATTAGTCTTATCTAGAACGTTAGGGGTTCTGCCAGCATATCCTTTAGGCACACTCTTAAAGAAATTATAAAATAGTATAAATTAAACCTGATATTACTATTCTGCTGGAAACTAAGTGCAACAGTGACAATGCTAGGAGAGTTATTCATCAGCTTGAGTTTTCTAACTTCATCTTAAAAGAAGTCCAAAGATTTGTGGGTGGAATATGGATGTACTGGAATGGAGCTGACCTTAACATATCATTTTTAGAGACTCATAACCAATAGATTCACATGAAAGTTCAACTTCAAGGAGAAAGGAAATGATACATGTGACAGCAGTTTATGCTAGCCCCAAATTCAATATAGAAAACTTTTTTGGTCGAAGCTTCTCAACATAGCTAACAATATGACAAGAGAATGGTTAGTGGCTGGAGATTTCAATGAGATTAAAGATGGATCTGAAAAAAAAGGGTGGCGACAGTAAATATAAGAGTGTGTAATAGATTTACGAACTGGATTAATAATTGTGGGTTCATTAATCTAGGCTACATTGGAACAAGATTCTCTTGGAGTGGTCTTCAATGGGAAAGCCAAGATAGAGCCTTCAAGAGATTGGATAGAGCGTTTTGTAATCACTCATGGAAGATTAGATTCTGAAGGATTACCATGTGTTAATAACACGCAGCGGAAGAAAAAAAAAGTAATCCTTAAAGATCTATTTTATACTTAAACTTTATTCCAATAATATACAATATATAGATCAGATCTAAATATCTGTGTACGCTAGTAAAAATCACTTTCTCCTTCGATGGTACGAAGGCGCTATGCGTATCCACACCGAGACCAACCTTTACTGTTAACTCCTTGACCAATAGACATTTGATCTAAATTGAGAATCTCTTTGCAACTTTTGCACACCATAAAATTCTTCTCCAAGAATTAGGCTCACATACACTTATGTGTGTAGAGGTAAAGGAATAAAACCATTGTGTTTTATTCTCATCTATCTCTTTCCTCTACTCTTGACATACATATATATAGTATAAAATTTGTTACTGATTTTAAATTTGATTCTCAATTCAAATTTAAATCATATCTTTAAATTC
Source organism: Arachis ipaensis (assembly GCF_059453495.1). Classification (NCBI taxonomy): domain Eukaryota; kingdom Viridiplantae; phylum Streptophyta; class Magnoliopsida; order Fabales; family Fabaceae; genus Arachis; species Arachis ipaensis. The sequence continues at coordinate 111,237,734 of NC_142437.1, forward strand.
CAAATCTGAATCCTTTAAATTTTATGAATCATATCATAACAATTTAAAACATAATCGATTTGGATCTCATCCAAATTTATAATTCAAATTTAGAAATAGAATAACTAATTATTCTCAAATCTCATTTAATATTCCATTTGAATTAATATAATTAATATAATAATATTCCATTTGAATTAATATAATTATTTATTTGATCAAATCAAAATAATAATTAAATAATTCTACAGCAAAGATTAGAACACTCGTTAGTGTGTGACCCCATAGGTTCAATACTGAGCGGGTAGTAAATTAGTTATACTAAATTTACTAATCAAGGTTGGCGTCTAACAACACTCCTCAACGACCCGATAGTATGAAATAATATATTTTTACTAAGAACCTTAGAAGAACAGAGTATAATTCCTTCCATCTTTCCAGCTCTTGGTTAACCCTTAGAGTATGGTTTAATTGTCAAACTCTAACTTGTTACCATTGTTATAATGAACTGTAAATGACCTAAGAAACTCATTTCTTCATTCATTCAATTCCCTTGGCCAAGGTTTTATTCATCTCAATCATTATAATCATAGAGCTCAAACTCTTTACCGAGAGTTGACGGATTTCTTATTGACTAATCATTCATTTTACAAGTATTTAAATCATACCCAATATCCATTCAACTAGCACCCTAGGGTATTAGGTGTCCGGAATCAAAGTATAATAAATACATTGTTAATTACTATGACAGTCGCAAGTCAAAGGAAACTCTATTACCATGTTCATCTTAAGAATATCCTATTGACAAATATACGGTAATTATAACCATTTAGGAATTCTCAAAGTGAGTCAGTTCAATGGTCATATCTCTATATGCACCATCTATATATATAATTTAATAAATGAGATCTATTAATCTTCATCCAATGAAGACCATTATATATATATTGATCTTTCCGGATTATTAATGTCCTTTTTAATAATCCTATGACCAAGAACAATTTAGATTAAATCATAAAAGATTTATCTCTTAATATTATGATCACTATCACAATGATAAATCTCTAAATTTAATTAAGGACCTTATTATATTAACATTTTAATATAATAATAATAATAACAAATTATTTGAGACATGATTGATTCGATTGTGGTCATACTCCTTATTCCCAACAGATTCTATGAGTAATTATTGAAGTCTTGCCTAGAACTAACTCTAACCATCACCCTCTTCTCATTAAAATGGATAAAGATAGGATTGTTGTTCAGAATAGACCCTTTAGGTCCGAGGCTATGTGGACCTTCCATTTAGAGTTTACAGATTCCATCAACAACAGCTGAAAGAAGGGGATAGGAACACTAGATATTACTATACTAAAATCATCATCAGAAGAGGAAAGAACAAGATACACAAGTTCAGAGACTCTGAAGGAGAATAGATAGAAAAGGAAGACCTAAAGAGACACATAATCAACCACTTCCAGAGCCTTTACCAAGATCATGTAAGTATTCTTCCGATTGGGAGATTACATTTAAATCAACCTAATTTTTGTGATTTGGATTGCCGGAATTTTATGGCTACACTAACAGGATTGAAAATAAAGAATGCTACTCACAACATCGGATCTCTGAAAGCCTCAAGAAGCGATGGTTTTCCAACCCTTATATACAAGAAAAATTAGGAGCTCATGAGAGAAAAAGTTTGTGATTTCATCTAGAATTGTAGAAGAAATCCAAGCCTCATTGGACTTTGCAACAAAACCTTACTAGCACTAGTGCCGAAGCTAAATAATCCTAACCTCATCAAACAATTCATACCTATATTGCCATGCAACGTGAGTTATAAGATTATAACCAAGATTCTAAAGAAAAGGATTAAACCTCACCTTAATGATAGAATAGCTATCTATCAATCGAGCTTCATTCTTGGAAGAAAAATCCAAGATAATATTTTGATAGCTAAAGAAATGATAAATACAATGAAGAGGTTGAAAGGAAAAAAATAATTTATGACCATCAAGATTGATTTTGAGAAAGCTTACGACAAACTTAATTAGAACTTCATTGAGCATAGACTTCATAACTTTAAATTTTCTCAAAGCTTATTTACTCTTGTCATGAGTTGCATTAGTTTGGTCTTCTATAACATCATTTGGAATGGAAGCAGGACAGAGGATTTTGTACTATATAGAGGGTTGAGATAAGAGGACTCAATTTTGGTATACCTTTTTGTTATATAAACTCTCCCACTTCATTAAAGACCAGATTCAAAAACATATATAAAACCTATGAAAGTAAGAAGAAAGAGACAGCGTCATTTCACATTTAATGTTTGCAGATGATGATTTGTTTCTTTTTGCAGAAACCACCACTGAGCAGATGAGGAATATTAAAAAGGTGATGAAAATGATTGGAAATGCAAAACACTAAACTGTGTAATTTGCATTAGCATTATATTTCTTACATAAACACACAAGTCTTTAGGTAGCGTTTGTTTTGAAGTACTAGGATAGAGACTGAGAGACTGAGACTCAGTATCATATTTTTAATTTTTCAACACAAAAATTTATATATCTTATTTTTTTCAATAGTAAAAAATTTATAACTGTTTAATATTTAAGAGAATCTGTATTTTCTTTAATTATATAGCTCTCAATTTACAAGAGTGGAAAAAAGATAACAAAGTTGAATCCTTCATTTCATTTCTAACGAATAGGATTGCAAGCATCTGGAACAGCAATGCCTTTATAAGCCTTGCAAACAAAGTACGTGAAATTTGCATAGTCCTGATCATGAATTAACACAAAAACATCATTAGTCTTTGTGATGAGTGTGTACATAATTATAATTAATTATGATCTAGCAAAATCAAAACTATTAAACCAACCACCTTCATCAGTCCATGACTCCAACAAAAGGATTTTAAATTAGCTCACTCAAAATGATCAGAACGAAAAAATCAATTAATCTACTACATCACATTTTCTTTATATTTTACATATTATAGGTATTTCTTCTATAAAATAAGTTAGTTATAAAATCTTTTCACTAATTTTATTGTTATTGCAAATTTGTAAAGATACTCACTGCTGTATATATGTGTAGCACTATCTTTTATAATCATTCAATAAAAAATACATACAGAAAATACCTATTTTCTTCTTACCTTCTAAGTTTTATTAAAAACATCAATAATTCATTTACTACTTTAAAATGTATTCAAGTATAATATATATTACTCAAATATATTGATTTATAAATGTACTAATTTTTTTAAGTAAACCAATATGTTCATGAATGAGAAGAAAAAGAGAGATAAATTAAAGGACAAACTTGGGCAATTGGCTGGTTGTTAATCACCACCCATGGCAGAAATGAATGGGGTGGATTAAGCTTTGTGGTTTCATCAATGCACTTCTTTGCAAGCTGCATATAATTAAATTCAAATTCAATGTTAAAATAATATAACACTTTTTTTCTTGAGGAATAATAAAAGACTTTAGAAGTTAGAAAAATCTACAACTCTAGTATATAGTGGAAACTCACCTGGAGTTAATTTTATGTAAAATTGATAACTGAGAGTTGTTAAATGATAATTTAGTTAAACTTATCAAATTATTTAACAAATTCTTAGTTATCAACTTTCCATGAAAATTAACTGCATATGAATTTCCATAATAGTGTACAGTGTTTGATTGAAACGTGCAATCATACTTAGGTGTAGCTGTATGCTAGGAAACGAAAAATGACAAATATGTGCCCATAAATCACGGTAGTCAAATAGAAAATAAATAAATAAATACTAGAAAAGTTTCACAATCTAATTAACTAGACAGTTAATTTTTTTAAATTAACATTAAATAATTTTTTAATCTTAAATTTTATATCCTAAATTCTACAAAACAAAAAATAAAAACTAAAAAAATAGTTTATAATAACAAAATTTGACTAATATTATCTGTTTAAAAATTGATTTCTTATACTACTTTTGTGGATAAATATTAGTTTTCTCGTAACCAAATAGAATATCATAGCAAGTACAAACTCCCAATTCACATTGCTATGTTATCTTATCTTAGTTAGCCTGAAAAAAAACTAAAAAAAATGTAAAAATAACCTCTGTTCCATTTCCTCTGCTGCAATTGAGTATAGATGCAAGAGGCAAACCCAATTGATCAAAGCAATCCTGCCACTTATTGCTTCTTCCCTCAATTGCTAGAAACTCAAAGCAATAAATCAATCCATAATACTTGCCCTGCATCATAATATATATATTTTGTATTTTAATATATATTTTATATTGATAATTAATTTTAGTATACAGTTAATATGATTGAAAATTATTAAAGCATTTGAAATTAAGGTGTTATTTATCTTAAAGAATTAGAGAAGAAATTAAACCTTATACTCACCACATCAGACCATAGATTCATAGCACATGATTCCAAAGAATTTAGAATGCATTCATCTTGTCCATTCTGCCAAATTATCATGCATAATTAGTGTGAATCAAACATTGAAGATTATACATCGTATTCTTGTTAGATATTTGTCCAAATACAAAGAGAATTTAAAACCAATTACGAATGGAAACTTAGGAAAACAAATTAAAAATATTGAAATAAACAATGGCTGAAATCATGGAAGATTTTATAAATATTCTATGGATTGCACTAGTTATAATGTGGGATTGTAATGTGGGGTGTCCCTTAGTCTTGACATGAAAATGAAATTTTGTCATGTCTAAAAATGTGGTACAGAAACAAAGCCTGGTGTCCACATTTTTATTTTTTTTAAAAAAAAAAAAAAGTAGAAATTCAAAGTCTTGTTAAAGTTAACCGCTTAACCCCCTTTTCAAAAGGAAAACCATTTTTTTAAAGAAAAATAGTGAATACAAATATTTAATTTATTTTTATAAAAATAATATTAGAAAGCTCACTTTCTATGTCAATATCACTTAATTTTTTAAATTATTTTATTTATTTTAAATTATAAATTATAAATATTAAATATTCTAAAAAATAATAATTTTATAATTAAAGTTTTTTTTTTTATTTTTAAATTTTATAAAGAGTAAATTTGTCAAAAAAGATAATTTTAATATTAAATATAACATTGAAGATCACTTTAAACAAAAAAAAATGTTAAAGCCAATTTTAATTTTGATCTCAAATCTTAGAGACCAAAACTTTACTTATCGATATTGACTAACCAAAAGTTAGTTCTTACACTTTCTCCTCTTCAAAATGTGATAGGTTATAAGAATTTCTTTTAGAAATGAACAAAACTGTCATGGTTTTTTACTGAGATAGTAAACATATATATGAGTCAAGCATTATTGAGTCTCCTGAATCTTGATAATAAATTACTTTTGTACTTCCTTGTCTACTTCAGTTTTTTATGTAAGGAAAAATAAGTGAAAAGGAAGAGTGGCAATGCATCAGTGATTAATTACATTGTTGTTATCATCAATTCTTGAATCAATAGAAGGAAATAAATTAAACTCATTTCCTTTTAGTTCTAAGTTCTCTCATATAATTGAGCTGTTGGCAATTAAGTAATCAACTATCACCACTCTAGAGCAACCAAAACTAAAATCAATAATGGCAATATTTTCCCGGTAACACACAAAATTAATGAAGATAATATAATTAGAGCTAAAAGTAACAAGAACCTGGCATGATATGGAATTGTTGGTGACATTGACATGAGAATTGGCATAAGGGACTAATTGGAGATTCACAATGCTGATGAGATTAGTGTTGAATATCTCATAAAGATTCTTGATTATGAAAGTAGCACAAGGTTGGCACAAACTTTCATAGTACACTGAGAGATTAACTTTATTATTATTCTGATCAGCAACAAAAAGTGGACTAATAATCTCATCACTACCCTTTGATTCATAGATGAAGATGAAAAAAAGGACTAATGCCATCACAATGGTTATTGCTGCTGGTTTTGGAGAAACAGAAACAGAAACCATCTTTGTTTTTTTTTTTTTTTTTCTTTTCTCTTGATCATGAAAAGTTAGAGACTTATTTGGTACAGTGTTTTTTAGGTTTAAGAGTGTGTAAACTGTGAAATTTGGAAGAATATTTGGTTTGACACGTCTCTTATATATGAGAGCAAAGGGGTTTGTGCGAAGTGAGATGCTTGCTGTACAGAGTTTCCTTTTTTGAATCTTGGAGAAAAATTTTTTCTTTGCGCATATATGGCTCAACCCGACAGGTCAATGACTAATCTGTCGCAAATCTGAATTTCATTCAAAGATTTGCCGCTAACTAATGTGCTGTTGCATGCAAAAGGCGGAATTCAAATTCTCTATGGTTGATTAAATGGATGCCAACCCAAATTAGTTTTGGAAAAAAATTATTTAATATAATTGATTTTTTTTAGAAAAAAACATTATATAGGTTTTAGCTGCCTCTTCTGTACTGTTTGGTTCCTATAGAAAAGGGGAGATAATGTTAAATGGTAGAGCTCATTTTTAGTTTTTTGGGGTTTTTTTTAATTATAGAGAAATAATTGAAAATCATGTGACACATTTTTTTTACTTATCTATTTTCGAAGTATAAAATTATCTTAAAATTTTGTTTCAGAAAAAGAATACATTTTTTAATTGTTTTTTTTTACTCTGTATATGTTTTTTGTGTTCATTATCTCTCTTTCTATTGTCTAAAGACAATAATGGAATGCTACCATGAGAACGGTACATAAGTAATCCAACATTCTAATTATAATGTTTCTAGTTAATTTAAAAAAAAAAAGTAAAAAGTAAAAGAAGTAATATATTTTCATAGATTTAAATATTAAATCTTTGACCAGTATAGTTACTAATATATAATTTTAACATTATTTTATATATTCATTAGCTGTATAACTTATATTTCAAAAAGGGTATCCGTCATCATTATACACAGCAGCACCAAAAAAAAAAGCAACTATTCAAATGAAAATAGTAAAAATATTTTTTTATGAAGATGTTTTATTTAAAAGTGTGATTTATTTATTTAGTCACACTTTAAATAAAGACAACACTTTTATATCATATTAAAATCTAATCATACAATCCATCATCAAAAAAAAAAATTTCATACAAAGACAATTACAAAATCTTTATGATAGTATTCAAAAAAAAAATCATCATTATACACAAGTAATAATACTCAACCTAACAATTTGATGTGTTAGTAAATTAATTGGTTCATTTCCTAAGTTTTACTAGTTTGATAAATATAGCTAAAGGCCTATTTTTTCTGTTTTCTTTTTATAGAATGAGGGCCATAAATACAATAAAACAAATTCTAAGGATATAGAAGCTAAAACGTCATAAAAAGCCTTTTTTTTTTGTTATGTTGTTAGCTTCATATAAATTTTGTCTTTTATTATATATTCCTTTGCTCTTCTCTCTGGCTCATCTTACAACGCGCAAATTGCGTAAATTCTTTTTGTCCTTCACAATGTTTTTAGTTTCGAAAATGTTTTGGTAACCAAAGAAAATCAATCAAAAAAGTCATAATTTACTTTATTTAGTATTTATTAATTGTTGCGATAATTAATAAATGTTAAATAAAGCAAGTTCTGACTTTTTTTTTTGTCTTCCTAGTATTACCCAGTTAGTTTAATTTTTATTTTCCATTTTGGCTTTCATGAAATATCGTGTTCAAGTAGAAGCATATATACAAGATTTTAATATTTTATGCTATCTATGACACCAATTCTTCCTATCCGGTGATGGTGAAATTTATGGTAATGGTTGGATACTTGGATGATACAATAAATTTGATATTGATTCTGTTTTTGGAGCCATGAAATATTTTTATATTATTCAAGCAACTATAAAAATATTGATGAATTATTTATAAAAGAACTTTACATTGCTATAGTAGATACTATATATGTCTTTATATAAAGTATGAGTTTATTAGTTATCAATTATATTAGAAATTAATTTAATAATAGAGTAAAAAGTGGTGTAATTTAAATATATTGGTATATAGTGTGTTATGTGTAAATGTAAATATGTAAATTCACAAGTCTGAAAAACACAATCTATGTTTAGCAGAAAAGAAAAAAAAAAGTAAATTAGTTGATGCAAAATACAACCTGCATTTTGTTGGGAGGTGAAACCACAATGTGAAACATATTCTTCTACAGACAAGACCTGGACTTTGACTACCTTAGAAGATGCCAAATGCAACCTCCATCTTGCAAATTCTCATGAGCGCAAAGCGTAAACTACGTTTTGCAAGATGCAAGATTACATGTTGGACACATGTATGTGAGGGGGTCTTTATATCTATGTTTTGCGTTTGATTGTGAAGGAATTAGAGGAAGTGCTTGTTTCTGCGTTTTGTAAGCGAAGGAAGGAAGAAGAAGTGATACCCGCATCCTTTAGCACTACAAGAAATAGTGTAATTATCGACGACTTGTCGTCAATAAAATAAAAAAAATATTTGAAACAAAATATTAAAATCGACGACCAGGTCGTCTATTATTTTGACAACTTTATATTTTCTTTTAAATTGATGGATGAGTCGTTTATTTTAATATTTGTAATATCGACGATTTTCCTTATCGATAAATTTAAACAGTGGAGATTCCTCTTCGAAATTAAATAGATGGTGTAGATTTATTATATAAAATAGACGGTTCAGAGGTTGATTTTTGTTTAAACTGAAATTGACGAAGTTGCCGTCGATTTTTATCAATAAAAAATTACACCCGCGTTTGCTTCCCGCGTCCCTCGTTTCACCCACATTTTCCTATAGAAATCAACCCCAATTCGCCTTCTCCATTTCACCTCCGTCATTTCACCAACCTTCTCTCTCCACTTTCGCTGCACCGTCTTCGTTCCACTGCTCCCGCACTCACTGCTGTCGCTTCGTTACATTAGTGTCGCTGTCTCTCTCGTTATAAATCTCTTCAGGTGCAACATAATAGAGCTCTTAGCTACAATCATGATGAAGAAGAACAATAGTGCCGAAGAAGAACAACTAGCTCTGACTGAAACTGCGATTAAGATCTTGTTTCAATTTGATCTCTCAGAAAATCAGATCAAGAAGCTAATCAACAATGAGTGCCTTCAGTTCCTTGAATCGTTGCTGCAAGCATTGAAACCAGTTGATCGCGTGAAAACCGAAATGTTGTTTGAAATCATAAAAGTGATACGCAACCGTATATCGCCGCAACATTGTCTTCTCCTATGAAATCCGAACCACCATTAGCCGGTCAAGGCTAAATAAAGAAATAGTAATGGTAACTTTAATTAATAAACATAATATACCCATATTCGCATATTTAAGAAATTCTGAGACATGCATGGCTGCGAGATCCAAAGTTTGCATAAAAGACGGAACACTAAAAGGGTGCTAGTTGACAAGTGTAGCTGTTTCATTTTGCACCGCGAGATTGCCTGCCGCGTCTCCATCTTCGTTTTGTCATCGACTTCATAATTGGTTTCGAATTCCTCTTCACTATTGTTGTTATCTTCTTCTCAATCTATATCTCCGAACTCATCCATATTCACCTCCTCACCAACCGCGTCCTGCCCCATATGCTGTTTAAACTCAACGTACAACTCTATCGTTGGCACGTGAAATCGGATTTGTTGATAAATATAGAATATTTGCTGCAGACATGCGTCGTCAGTGATGGACATTATTTGAAACTGTATCAGTCCACCAAATACTTGTACAGGATTCCTGTATAAAATGTTGCTCACCCTTTTTGAAATGTGACTTTGTATGTTCTCACAACGACTATTTTGCAACTCTACAAAACTCATGGTGCATGGAATAGCAAAGGAAACGGACATTCACAAACAAAAATCACTCTTTGATCGATGTGTGTTTGATATAATCCTACTGTTATAATACACACGCAAATTTATAATACCTTCCATAACCTCAACTCCACCTCACTCAACTTTTTTGACACTACTAATTGTAAAAAAAAAACTCACAAGTAAGAAAAACAGATGAATGGAATTAAGGTATATATGAAAGACAGAAGAATTGACAATAATATTTATAGACAAGGTTCTCGATTAAAATATTTTTTAATTAAAATGCAAGCTGCATTTTGTAGTTTCAAAAAAATATATATATGGGTAAAACACATCCTGCGTTTTGTAGGTTGCATGTTTATAAAAAAATATATTAAAACTCTAAACGTAATCTATATTTTGCATGCTTTGAATTTTAAAAAATTAAAAAAAAACAAATCGCTACTTATATTTTATACTGACATCATATCAATATTATAAATATTTTATACACATCCATTTCAACATCAAACTCCACATTTTTTTCATATAAAAAAAATTAGCCATTTATATCAAATAATTTTTTTTCTCCCTATACAAGTTTATTTAGAGAGCATTTATGCCAATGAGATATGATTTGAATAAGCTTTTTTCTTATCAATTGAGGAAAAGGCCTTTTGGTTGCTATGTACCAAGGTTATGAAAATCGAATCGGACCGACCGATTCAACCAAATTAATTAGAAACCGATCAGGTAGCCGGTCCGATTCACCTATAAAATCGTACTGTAAAAAACCGATAAAAAATTGGCCGAATCGGTGATTAACCAGCAAACTGGCCGAACTAGCCGAATTTTAGCAAGTATCGATTTTTCCCAAAGCCACGAAACAGCGTCGTTTTGGCGCTATTAAAAAAAAAGAAAGGGAAAAAAGGCTGGAGCATCAGATTCTCTTCGAAGACTTCTAGTCACCTCCCAAACCCTAACTTTCTCCGTTTCTCTGCAACCTTCTTCCTAGTTCCTACAAAGTACAAACTCCACCATCACTTCCAACAAACGCCGTAGTGAAGCATCACCGTCGCGGGTCGAAGCTTCACCGTCGCGAATCGAGGCATCTCTCGTGGATCGAAGCGTCACCGTCACCGAAGCGTTGGTCGTCGTCTGGCTCTGACCTTCTGTGCTCTCGGCCTCTCCCACGGTGAGTACTCAGTACTTCAATATTTTCCTTCTTTCAATTAATTTTGTTTATTTGGTGACAAAACTGTATGAATTAGATAGATTTGAGTTCATGGATTTTTGGTTTTTTCAATTAAATTTTTATTCAATGAAGGGCAAATTTGAGTTCACAACTTCAGATGCAGAGTTCTTCTTCTTCTGAGTTCTTCTGCTTTTCAATTTTTTTTATTTTGTTAATTATATGGATTAATCATTCTGTAATTCTGGGATTATGAATTTTGAATTTTGCTATATAAGTTCAATTCTGCTCTATTGAATTCTGTTATGTTGAATTTTGGTGAATTAACTGTATAAATTGTTGAATTTAATTATGTTGAATGCTGTACGAATTGTATGAATTGATAATAATCATTTGGATTCTGAATTGTTGTCATTCTGAATTTTGTTATAGTTTAATCACTTCATTGCTGTATCATAAGAATTTATCAAGTTTGAATTTTATCTATTTTTGGTGCATTTTATGTGCTTGATTTTTGTTATATTATGTTGATGGTGAAAGTATCTGAAAGTGATGCTTCTGAACCTACCAAGGAGAATGTCCCTCATGCATCTCCACCTGAAGATTGTAGAGAGAATGACGAATGTGAAGATGGGAATGGAATGGCTCTTGATGAACCGTGCAAAACATAGCAGAAGGGCAAGTAAAGAGCAATGAAAAATGCAACAGGCAGGATAGTCAATGAGTAATACAAATGGAAAAGTTCAAAGGGAATTGAAGCCACCAGAGCTCTAGAGGTTATAGATTGTTTTTTAAGTTTGTGTTCCATTTACGTAATTTTATTTAATATTTAATTAAATCGGTTAAACCTCAATTGAACCTCAATTGAATTATTGAACTAGTAAATCAGTTACTTCATCGGTTTATTGACCGATCTGGTTCTCACAACCTTGCTATGTACCAATGACATTTGAATATATATATATATATAGGTCATTTTTTTCCTATCAACTTTTATTCTATTTTTGGATAGAATTTGACGAGGGAGTTAAATTTTTTTAGTCAATATCATCAATTAATTTTTTTATTTTAAGTTTAAATCATAAATATTAAATTTTAATATTAAAATTTAAATTCTTCAAAAATAAAAATTAAAAAATAATTTTATAATAAAATATAATTAACATTGACTACTTAAAAATTGCCCCTATATTTTTTCGTTGAATATTCCAATATTTCTGCTCATTCAATTACAATTGAAAAGCAAAAGTGCAAGTTGTAAAGAACACCTCATTTTTTTCCTTCTCAATACATGATTATGTCTTTCCAGGCCACTCATAATTTGAAAAAAAAAAAAAAAAAAAAAACCTCATTCTATATAGAGATTAGACAGATTAAATTAATGACTTACATTAAAAACAGAAATAGCACACATAAAAATATAATTGAAATAGATCACAAAGATAATTTTATATATAATGAGTAGATGGTAAGAACTTGAATTTATTATAGTTTTAAGACACGATTAAATGATTATTTACACTTGGTTGTTATTGAATTGATGATAATATTCTCTCAAAATATATTAAAATTTATGAATTTTTTACTTAGTGGTAATAAAAAATTCTCTACTCTTTTAAACAAGTAAAATATGAATCACACTTAATTCTTATATGCATCTAAAATAATAAGCAAGGATATCTTTATATATTTGCATACAAAATACTTCAGATGATATTCAAAGAACACATACAATAATCTTTTTAATGTACGTGCCTTTCAGTCAAAGGGTACAATGCTTTATAACCATCAACATTTTTATATTTGAAGAAAACTAAAAGCCGTTAATAATCGTATAATTAATTAATATTAAAAAGTATTAATAATAATATTAATTTTTTTTAAATTTATAAATATTCTTCAAGTTTATTATACTAAAAACCCTTAAAATTAGGAAATAGTATGTAATAAGAAGAAAAGATGGAATTAGGGTAGTTTATGTTGAGAAACCAACAAAAGAGAATTTATATTTTTTTGTTTAATGTGTACTATTAATACCTTTTACTATTGATTAAGAAGGTGAGGCTAAATATATATAGAATATATGAAAAAAGAGAGAGTCTAATTAAAGATAAAATTCAACATCTACATATATATAAGATCATATGAATTCTTACATGAGATAATATTCTATATTCTTGTACAAGAAGTACATAAATCAAACCAAAATTCCAACATCACTTTCATGGAGATTTATTTACTGCTTGGTCTTTTGAGCAGTCACTATGGTAGTGTCAGATTTTTGACATGACCTACATAACAAACCGGTTTTTGAAATGAATTGTTTCCATCATTCATCATATCATAAGTTCTTGTGGAAAGTGATCTACAAGCAACTGGTTTTGACTTGCCCTTGTAAGCCTTGCAAATATAGTTCACAAAATTAGGGTAGTCCTAAAACAACCACAACAAGTTAAAGGGAATTAATTAATAATATAACAAGTCCAAAACTAGCTGCAATTAATAGTTGAAAATCGTTAGATAATAATTTAGCCAAATGACTGTACGTGAGTTTTTACTGTAAAATAATGTTTCCTTAACAATCACAAACCTCTTGAAGTGCTTGATTGTTGACAACTACCCATGGAACAAATCTATGGGGTGGATTAAGCTGAGTAGTTTCCTGAGCAAACTTTTGTTCAATCTATAAAATAATAAAAATTAGCACCAAAAGCTAAGAACATTGAAGCTAGAATAAAAGAGAGGGAAAATAACATGGTTTATTCATTTCTACCTCTCAGTTCTGCAAAAAATGAAATTAATAATATAATATAATTTAAATAAAAGATATTATTATATACATATTTTTTTATTTAATTTTAAAATTTTACTACTTATCTTTTTAATCTGTATTTTTATTTTTCTTCCTTCTTCAAATATTTATCACATATAATTTAGAGAGAATATTAATTTTGTGATTAAAAACTAGAATCAAGATTCAATTATTTTTTAAAAAAATAATTTTGAGTTAATTTTATAACTATTATCAATATAATTTTTTTATGCTAATATCTAATTATATTTTTATATACATAGAGAAAAAATATTATTTTTAAATAGTAAGCATAAAAATTAATTATTTTTATTTGTGCAACATACTTAATACCTAATCAAATGTAAAAGTATATACGTTAAATTCTTTTAAATTTTAGATAATGAATGTTAAAATTAATTATTGCTAAAATTTTTTACATGAAAAATAATAATTAAAAATCTTATTATTTGATTTTTTTTTATTTACGGATATCCTAGTTTTTTTAGTCGACGGAACTTTTGACCTTTATGATCTTTTTGTAAAAATAGTTTAATTCTATAAATCTTTTGTATTATAATCTATAATATCATAACAAAATCGACGTAATTTTAAAAGATTTATATTCCCGTAATAACAATACTGATAAAAATACTAGTTGTCGAATAAAATGTGGATTCCCTTTGATGCAACAATTATTAGTCATTTATAGAGTAGCCATTAACAAATTGGCATTTCAACTGATATACAAGACAAAAATAAATATGTAAGACATAACTGAAAATATCATGTGATGGATGCCATAATCAAATGAAAGTTAAGCAATAAAAATGATATAAAATAACTAACATTTTTGCCATTGCCATTTGTATAACAGTCCAAGGGTAATTTGGCCAATCCAGTCATTTGGAAGCAATTAACCCATTGGTTTTGCCTTCCCTCTAAGGTCAGATTCTCTATGCAGTGTATAAATCTAAATTGTTGTGCCTGCATTACAACTATATATTCTTAGTCAATTAGAACTATAGCACAATTCATATAGCTTTCAAAAGTAGACACAGTTAATAATAAAAAGAAAATGCTTTATGAATTAACTATATGAAAATACTTATGCAGATTACACAATTTAAATTCGCTGTTAAAACTAACTGTTAAATATATATTAGGGATCCTACCACATTAGGGTATACTGTAACAGCACAGGCCTCAATTGTATTCAGAAAGCATTCATCATTTCCATGCTGCAATTACAAAGAAAGAAAAAAAACATGTTGGATATAAAGACAAAACAAATTAAAACACATCCATCTGAAAGTAAACGATTTTCATTACAACAAAAATAATAAGCTGAAGACATTGTTAAGAAACATTATTTTCTCCTTTTTTTAATGATTATGTCCTCTTAAAAAGTAGTATTTTTTTTTTTCAGATGGATTAGATAACTTTTAATTCTAGATATTACAACATTACAACACTCATTCATATAATTATATTATATATTCACACACACACTATTAAAATTTTTTATTTATTATTAACTAAATTTCGAACCTAATTAAATGCAGTTATTGCAATCCAAAGAATTTCACTACTTCTAACTATATGGTGTTGCGTGCCTCTCAAGAAGAAGGTTGAAAAATGGAAAACATGTTTTATTTTTTCCCATAGAAACATAAAGAATTAGTCTATCTTTTTCTTTACCTAAACAGTATCCCCCAACCCAACAGGTTAAAGACTAATCCGTCGCGAATTTGAGCCGCCTATCTTCTTCTAATTTATCCACAAAACATGAAATACCAATAGGCCCAAATTGAAAACTTAAATATTTTTAGTGTAGAATTTGTGTACCTGTGAGCCCAAAATGTTAGTTTTGTATTGCAGGCCCCGCATTAAATTGTACAGTTATAGAAAAGAGTAAAAAGAATGTCTAAAAAAAACGAGTAATTAAGCGATGACCTAAAAAGAGTAAAAAGTAAAAAACTGACTAAAAGAGTAAAAAAGCTGAAAATGAAGTAAAAGAAGAGACATGTGTTCTCTTTTTGTTTTTGGTAACAAGGGGGGCATATTGAATTATTGATCTTGATAAAATTAAAAGTGAATATTTAATATTATTAACCGATTGGTGGATTGTTGGAGAAATTAGATGGGGCAAGAAGACAGCAGGGGCAAGAATTTATTAGAGGGGCAGTGCCATTAATTCATGATAATATTAAAAATGTTATTAGAACAAGATGAAAGTATGAATCATAATATTTATTTTTATAATAATATTTCTTGTTAACCAGCATTTTTTTTCCTTAGAGAAATAACCCCATCATAATAGTGACAATTTGATCTTATCAACAACTTTTTTTCGAACAAAAGAAAACTCTGATAGAAAATATATGAGAAAACCAAAGGAATTGTATTATTTATACATTTAACCTATGAGTATTTATTAACACAAGGTTGTGTTTTATATCTGTTTTATTTTTTTATTTTTAATCTTTTTCATAATTTTATGAATAAAAGAAAGTAAAATTAAAAAATAGTTTTTATTTATTTTTATATAAAATTCTAAAAATAAAAAATATTAAAAAAATAAAAATACAAACCAAATACAACCTAAAAATCTGTCTAATCATACTCAAATTTAAATGATAATTAACAAAGTGAATATTGACATAGCATTTTTGTTTTTAAAAAAATATATATATATAAAAATACTTCTCCATCTAAAATGAAGACTTGCCAAAAGTGAAAAGATTCAAAGAATAGACACAAATCATACTTCATGAGCCACAACAACAATGTTAGAACATGAAATAAAAAAGAAATTAAAATAAATGGAATACACATAATAATAAGTAGATAGTTAATTAGTAATGGTTAAGTATGATTTTAGTAGGTTGAAAAAATTTTTTGTCTTGAACTTTTTTTTTCTATACAAAATCGTACCTGAAATTTAATTTGATTTTAAATCGTCATTAACTTAACTTAAAAGACCAAAATTATATTTAACCCTTAATAATAATAATAATAATAATAATAATAATAATAAAAAATAAATAAATAAATAAATGAAACCTGACAAAGAAAAGTGCCATCAGGTGCAAGCCAAGCATTACCCCAAGGCACCAATCTGAGATTAACAATGTTGATAAGATCTGTTTGGAAGAGCTTCACAAGATGGTTGACTATGAAGTCACCACAAAAGGGACATAGACTCTCATAGTATAGTGACAATGTTACCTTATTATTATTGTCTTGTGATGATGATGAAGAAGAGGGTGCTACAAAGAGTAGTAGCAAGAGCAAAAGAGGAAGAAGAAGAAGCAAGCAAAAGTAGAAGAATGAACGAGGAGGAGGCAAGGAATAATGAAGAAAAGAAGGCATCTTCATCATCTTTGGTATAACAAGAACAAACTAAGATTCATACACTCCACACTTTTATTTTTATCATTATTATTGGCTCTCTCATTAATGATATGCAAGTAAGGTATCTACTCTATGGCCCTATCATTGAAAAGGTCAACAGTTTTTTTTTTTTTTTTTTTGAAAAAAAATATTATAAGAAAAAAGATATAGTAAAAAGTTAAACTTATTAGTGATGAGTTTACATACAATATGAACAATAAAAACTTAAAACAATGTATGAAAGAGTTCAAATGTTAAATATTGAAAGTAAAAGTTTGATATACAATTGATAGAATGTTGGTGAGTTTGATTTTATTGTTAGGAAAAGTATAGATAGACAATGAGAATATTAAAGAGTGTGAATAATGGATATGTCGGATGTTCAATTCAATAGATATACAGATGATTATGTTCATTATTTTTAATTAGATAGTTCTTTCTTTTTATTCGATTTACTCATGTATAGTTAATAATGACTGGATGTTCTATTCACTATGTGTGCAAATGGTTATCCTAATATTAAGATTTAGGAGATAATTTAGGGGTGGAGTATTTTTTTTATTTTATTGGGTCAATTTTAGAGCCCATTGTTTATATTGTTTACAAAAGTCATTGTCTACCTAGCAAAACCGTATTGTTATCATTTGGCGTACTTAGTTAAAAAGGAATGATAGAATCTTCAGGAATAAAAAAATAAATGTTGCAAAAATAGTCAACAAATCGATTAAAAATTACAAAAAATTGAATGATATTTAATCTTTTAAATTATTAATGGTATTGTCAAAGATAATTAGAAATTAGTTTATTTTATTTTATCTGTCTAATATTTTTTTATGCTTGTTATTGTGTTAATTTTTTTTTATTTTAAGAGGAAAAGTTATACAAAAGTCACATCAATCCTATATGCTAAATTGCTAATAAGGTTTTGAAATTTTTTTATATAGTGAATTAATAAAATTTCTCTATTTCTTAAAAACATTAAAGATAGGTAAATATTTGGAAATCAATATTTGTTGTGACAAAAAAGAAATTATTAGCTAATATAAATTTAAATATAAAATAAATACGAGAAAAAATATTAGTCATTTAATATTTATTTTTAAGATAAACATGTGTTTTTGGTAAGTAAATGTAATTAGTTATTATATTGTAATCTAACAAATTTTAATTAGTTGGAAATATAATCTTATATATTATTTTTTCTTTTTTCGTTTTACAATTATTTTACACTTTCAAGTCCTTCTATATATTGTGTCTGAATGTAATTGGTGGCGCATGATGCCTCGTTGACTAACCATGGTCTTTTAATGCTCTTCCATCATCTAGAAGAGGTGCATCTTGTTATTGAGAGGAAGGGGTTAGATGTAAATTCTCCTAGACAAAGCAGAAGGAGGGAGAGAAAAAAAAAATCTCTCTTGGATTTTCAGAGCCTAAAAAGAAATGAGAATTATGAATGACACTAAATGAACTCTTCCCAACATGTGTTTTCTTTATTAAAATTAGGCGGATACTCACATAAAGTGAGTTTAAAACCTTTTTTATAAAGATTTTTAGGTGTTACAATGTGATTGGATATACGTATTAAATCAAGGCCAATGCTATAGTAATGATGCCTATTTTTTTCATCATGTGATGAATTGAGTTGGCATAGTGATAATAAAGACACCTTAATATATAATATCTAATAATACTTTTGTTGTTGCCAAAGATATGTCAAGTTCGGAAATTATTGATAATAGTAAAAATCTCCACACAATTTATTTCACATATAATGTTTTTTTGTCCTGAGTCCCATACTAAAAGAAAGTCTCTCTAAATAGCAAATAATTCTCTTTGCAAAATGCTACGACTCTCAATTGTTCCCAAACAGCTTCGTTGTCACCTTCTCTTTCAATCTCTGCTAACACAAGCAAAACCAACTCGAGCATCATTGTCAAGATAGCTAGCATCATAATTAATCTTAAATGTACCCACTGAGGGGGGAATCCAAGAGCCACTAATGGTGAAGGGGATAGATAGTCGTTGCAACTCAAAAATATTTCGGAGCTCTTTTTCCAAGGACAAAGCCATACCAATCACCTTGTCTGTGGTCCAATGCTCGTGAGGATGAAAGATCTCGTTATTCCTCGAACGCCAAATCCACCAGAGACCAGAAAAGAATCTAAAGGGACGTTGTTTGCTATTATGTAAGAACCAACTCATAAATCCACTAGTTGTTCGGAGATCCCTAAAGTTTACCAAAATAGTTGGGCTTTTGGACAATCCGGAATACAATGTAAAACCGATTCCTGACCTGAGAAACATCGTAGACAGCTATCCGTATGCGAAATGCCCCTCCTAAAACGAAATGCAGCAGTAGGAAGAGCCTCCTAAAGACATAGCCAGGCCAAAAATTTGTGCTTTTTCGGAACATGTTGACGCCAAAGCCAAAGTCAATTACCCCTATTGCTCAGTCCCTCACCCCCTTGCCGTCGCTGCTCAGCCTCTCATTCCCTCGCTGTCGTTGCCCACTCCTTGCTGTCGCCGCAGCTCCTCGTCGTCACCGCTCAGCCCGCAGCTCCTCGCCGTCGCCGCTCAGCGCGCAGCTCCTCGCCATCGCCACTTAGCCCGCAGCTCCAGCCTGCCGTCGCTGCTCAGTTTTTAGCTCCGTAAGACCGTAAGTTCCTCTCTCTCTCTCTCTTGTTCTCTCGTGCATACTTTCTCTCTCTCCCTCTCTCTCCCTCTCCATCATATTGTGAGATCTAAGTTCTTTTTTGTTCTTCCACAGATTCATCTCTTGGTTGCCGCCGCTGTGAGCTTGGCCATCGCCATTGCATGTGAGCCTGTCACCGGAGCCCCTTCTCTTTGTCTCTTTGTGTCTGTGACTGTAAGTTTTACAATTTTTTATTCAATTTTGTAAATGTATGTGCTGAAGTGGGTTTATATGTGTTTGATTGAGAATTTTGTTGTAAATTTGTTTATTGAAAATTTTGTTGTAAATTTGTTAATTGAGCCCCTTCTCTTTGTCTCTGATAGTAGTTTTTTATTTTTCATTTTGATTGAGCATTTGAGACTTTGTGATTGTAATTTTGCTTTTATGTGTCTAATTGCATTTTTTAATTTTTTATTTTGAATGAGAATAAGAGACATTGTAATTACAATTTTTTTTTATATGTGTTTGATTGCAGTTCTTTATTTTTCATTTTAAATTGTTATCGGCTCTATTATTTTTCATGATGTTGGCATGTTGCAACTAGTTATATATGTTAGATTGAGAATGAGACTATCATATTCATGCTTTAGATCAATAGAACAATAAAAATTTAGTACTTTTATAGTTTATACTAGTATTTACAATCTAATACTTACTTATGCTATAATGCTTCTTTGTAAAGTTTTCAAAGTACTTCCAACTTTTACATTAGCAAAGATTCAAGAATTGAAGAATCTTGAAGAGGAAGCTAAGAGGAATCAATCCTTGAAATCTCTCTTGCTATCTTCTTCTAGTGACTTTGTGATTTCTTATTATGAAAATAAAGTAAGCTACTAATTAATTAACTTGTAAACTAAAACATATCTAGCAGTTTTCAAATGTGATTGTGTGTATATTTATTTATTCATTTAGATAGCTGTTTTTGAATTCAAGAGCAAGATGGTTGGGCTTTATTTCTCATCGAGTTCATATGAAAGATGCACTGACTTTACTTTCGATCTAGAGTTTTATGACAAGTTAAGGTCAGATGAGGAGAGCTTTGAGATTGTGATGATACCTCTTGATGAGTAAGAAGAATCCTTTAAGAAAGGATTGGAAAGTATGCCTTGATTGTCATTGTCTTTTGAGGACAAGAAGGGTGAAAAATGATCAAAAATAAAGATCGAATACTCTTTTATATTAATGTTGTAATTTTTTTATAATGGTGTTAAATTTATAGTGATCAAACATTAGCTTTTTTTAATTTAAGTTATTGACATTATATAAATCTTATGTTTGTATTTTAATTTATGCATGAATTTTAAATTTTTGTCTTAATTTATATATGAATATGTAACAATTAAAATGTTATTTAATTTTTACAGGGGCGGGTAGTGACAGGGCGGGTAGTATATGAGTAATAGGACGGCGGGGCGGGGTCGGGTAGGGCAAAAACACGCCCCTACCCACCCCACTGCCACCCCTATCTGCAGAGACTGATGTAGAAGAGAATAGATATTCTCAAGGTTCTACTGTCCAGATGACCAAAGATCTAAGATTCTGAGATTCGAATCAGAAATGTGAACATAATCCATCTCCTGACACAGTCGCCCCTCTCTTCTCCATTTAGAAAACCAAAAGTTCTGTTCTAAATCCCCAATGCACCAAATAAAACCTTCCTTCAGGATATCCCAAGCTCAACATATACTCTTCCAAACATAAGATCCCCTTCCTCGAGACCAACTGAAACAATCATCCTTAGAAGAATGGTATTTCTCCGTCAACAGTTGAACCCATAGCTTGTCAGGATGGTGAAAAAGTTACCAAACTAGCTTTCCAAGAAGAGCAATATTAGCACAAAAAAGATCTCTAATTCCCAGACCTCCAAACTTCTTAGGGATGACCAACACTTTCCAGTTAACTAGATTCAAGCCTCTACCATTAGCTTGACCTTTCCATAGAAAGTTTTGCATCATGGATTCTATCTTATTAGTTACCCCTTTAGGGAAGAAAGATACCTGCATGTGGTAAGTAGGAATCGCAGTCACTACCAAGTTGAGCAAACAGAGTCTGTCCGCCTTATTAAGCAATCTCCCTTTCTAGCTGGCTAGCCTTCCCTGAATCTTGTCCAGAACATCGTTGAAAGTTGCGCGTTTTGCCCGAGAGTGATTAAGGTTCACCCCTAAATACTTGACTAAGTTCTGGACGAATCTGATGGAGGACACTCCAGTGAAAATCTCTTTTCTTGTCGCTGAAACATTCCTGGAGCATAGCGCTTTAGATTTCTCCACATTAACCTTCATCCCAGAGGCTTTGCAGAAATTTTTCAAAGCTACCATTACAGTCTGAACTTGCTGTTTTTCGGCTTTACAGAAAAGAAGCAAATCATCGGGAAACATCAAATGAGAAATTCTTGGACCCCCTCTAGAAACTACAATCGGCTTCCACAAGCCCCTATCAACTTGCTGATTAATAGAACATGACAATCTCTCCATACACAGCACAAACAGATACGGTGATATAGGATCTCCTTGTCTAAGCTCCCTACTCGGAGTGAAGCTATTTAATCTATCCCCATTCCAGAGGATAAACAGGGAGGAAGCAGTGACACAATGCATAATCAGATTGATTGTCAAATGAGGAAAGCCAAAACTCACAAGGGTTTGTTTCAGAAATTCCCAATCCACTCTGTCGTACGCTTTCTCCATATCAATCTTAAAGGCCAGGGTGCCTGTTTTTAACTTTGTCTTCTTCATGAAATGGAGAACATTTTATGCTACAATGATGTTGTCTGGAGTTCCTCTCCCCAGGATAAACCCTCCTTGAAGGGGCCCAACAATCTCTTTGAGATGGGGACGAAGTCTATTGACCAGAACCTTCGTTATAACTTTGTAAACCACATTACAGAGACTAATAGGTCGGAAATCCTTCATGAAAATTG
Organism: Arachis ipaensis; assembly: GCF_059453495.1. NCBI lineage: Eukaryota > Viridiplantae > Streptophyta > Magnoliopsida > Fabales > Fabaceae > Arachis > Arachis ipaensis. Next base: position 111,260,473 of record NC_142437.1, read on the forward strand.
GGTTTTCTACCTTTGGAATAAGAACCACAAGAGTTTCCATCATCTTTGGATCCATATCCAAACCAGAAAACGCATGACGAACCAAAGTCCAAACATCAAAACTAACAATCTCCCAGTATTCTTTAAAGAAGAAAGCTTGGAACCCATCAGGGCCCAGCGCCTTAAAAGAATGCATACTGAAAACAGTCGACTTAACTTCTTCCAGAGTAACTGGCGCTGTGAGGCTACAATAGGCTTCATCATTCAGGAAAGGCAGCGGCACATCACCAAGACAACCTAAATCTACATCCTCCGACTGGCAGAATAGGCGTTTATAAAAGGATTCAGCTTCCCTTCTAAGGATATCTGGGTTCGTTTCTCACACCCCATCTTGAAGAAAGAGACCATGAATCTTATTATGTTTTCTCCGCACAAGAGTCTGGACATGAAAGAATTTGGTATTTCTATCCCCGAATTTTATCCACTGTTCTCTGGATTTCTGAAACTATAGAAGTTCCTCCTGCACAAGCGTGTTATTAAATTCCTCAATCAGTTGTTGTTCTTTTTACCGCATAGACAAATCTTCCATTACTTCTAGTCGCTTCTGAAGGAAATTAATTTGTCTCTCTAATTCGCATTTCCTAATAAAAATGTTGCCGAACACTTTAGAATTAAACTCCAAAGAGTTCTTCTGCACTTCTGAAAGCTTGCCATGCATCTCTCTGTAGCCAACCTGCCATGACTGGTTCACAATATCTCTGTACCCCGGATGAGTTGCCCAAGCCGTAATAAACTGAAAAGGTCTATTCTTTTTCGGTTGGGGACGACCTGTACAGCGCACTAGGATAGGACAATGATTAGACTGAAACCTATTTAAAATTTCTGCATAAGCCTCTGGAAAGAGAGATAACCATCCATTGTTGATACAAACCCGGTCAAGTTTTTTCGCCACCTCAACACCATTTTTAACCCTTCTGTATCAAGAAAATCGTCTTCCAATAGTCTTCAAGTCAAACAGATCACTATCTCCTAAAGAGGCAGCAAGCTGATCTGCATGGCGACTCGAGAAGAGGCAACCCTTAGATTCATGTGAGAATAGTACTTCATAAATCACCAAGAATAATCCATGGCCCACAGAAAGACGAGGACTGAGTAACAAGATAATCCCATAGCAGAACTCTGGTATTAAACTAAGGACTACCATAGATACCACTGCACCTCCAAATCACATTATTTACCTGAATCTCAACTGTAACACACTGATCAAAAGCATCAACCCATTTGCAGTGAACACCCTGTATTGCAGAAAGGAACCAGATACCCCCTTATGTCCTGACACCTCCACTATACTGATAGGGTGATAACCAAGTCTTTCCCATAACAGTTTCAAGTGTTGAAAAGGACAGTGAGTTTCAACCATAATAAAAATTACAGGTTTGAATTTTCTAACCAGCTCTTTACAATTCACCAGGGCTAACTTATTAGAAACACCCCTAATATTCCAAGCTATTATATTTAAACTATCCATAATATAAAATATAAAAATATAAAACAAGGAAATCAAAGTGCTTCACCAACCTCATACCGAGGCTTGCCCAGCGGAAGTGACTCCCGTGACCTTCGTCTTTGCCAGATCTCCATGAAATATCTCCTTATTCCCGCCTACCGACGCAGCAACAGTCGGCAATGCGCCTTCCTTCTCCAATGGAACCGCCACGGTAACACTCTCCTTCACGGCTTCAAGAAGACATGACGATGCTTCCCCCGATGTGGCTCCACTCTTCTCAACATGCGAGCTCTGTAGGGACGTCGGCCTTGGTCGTTTTCGGAGAGAGAAGTCGCAAGGCACTGTGGTGTGTCGAGTTGAGGAGATCGACGTCTCACCAACACGGGAAGCGATGTGTCCAACCTTGACTCGTGACCCGACCCCGGCGCGATAGGAGCTGGATCCATCCGTGTGAGAAAAGTGGATGGTGGGCCTGATTACTCTACCCGAATTGGTTCTGGATTGAGTGCCTCTTTGGACCTTGTTAGATTGCTTCTGGCCCAACTTGGTTTTACCTTTCTTCACAACTTGCTCCCATCCTGGTTCATCATGCATGCAAACATCCTTAACGTTATTTCCTTTCAAATTATTAGCCTCCAAATCCTCTTGCAAACTCGGTGCAGGATTCTTGCCAGTAACGCCACCTACTACATCAGGTTCTACTTCATTTAAATTATGAATTTTGGGCTCAGGATGTGGCACTGCCGTTGTACTGTCTCAGGGCTTGGTGGCATCGGAATCAGCGCTCTTTCCTTCCCTTGAGTCTCTACCCAAGCACTGTGCCATATCGTGACCATAATGTGCACAAGAATTACAAATTAAATTTAAACTTTTATACTCCACTACATGAGTTACGCCTTCCACAATGATATGCTCAGTCCTAAATTTATTTGAACACATGCTCGAGCATATCGTCCTCTCTCAGCCAACTTAGTGGCTAGGTCTACTTTGATGGGGACTCTCCTATTGCAGAAGCAATACGCATCATGACCTGTTCCTGATAGCACCAGATTGGGAGTCCCCGAAATCCGAACCCTTACAAGCGTAGATCCGAAGGATTGCTCACATGGCCGAAAATCCATATCCCACAGTTTTACAGCAACATAGTGCCCCTCAATCAACCACGGGCCATCAAGCATAACCTTCTCACGATCTTCACCACCCCACATCAAGCAGATCAAAGCCACCTTTGATGCGCCAAACCATCCGAAACTTGTGTGAAAGAGCTGTGTAACTATAATTTTTATCAAGAATCTTGATCACTAAAGCCTCTCGATAAGGCTCTGTCAAGCAAAGTTTGGCTTCTTCAGTGTGAAATTTACACATGGAGTTTGGGAATCGCCCTACTTGCCCACCACCGTCGCTATACTACATCCTGCAAGTGCAAAGACCTTCGATTTCTCTGGATCAATGACTTTATCTCTAAAGGAGACCTTTGTAGACTTTGAAAAATTCTCTCATGAAAAACCTTCCTTGGCACCGGATGCACCCCACCTACACTTTCCCCTTATTTCTTCCGACGGCATGGCCACCATTCTCACTGTGTTTTACCCTCAAACACTCATTCCCGCTCTCTCCTTCTCTCATTCTCTTTGAGTACGGAGTACGTACTCTTTCTGTTATGATTTTTTTGTTAGTCACGCTTATCAATTAATTATCATAATATGTAGTTATCACAACCCCCTCACATCTTTTTTTCAATACTGTTATTTAATTTTACAACGTAATTGAAAAGTGGTTATTATATTACATTTTTCACTAATGATATAAATAATTGGTTCAAATATTTGATTTTAATTAATTCGGTTTTGTTAAGAAACCAACTAAAAAATAATCAACTAAAGTCAGTTAGTTGAAAAATAGGAAATTTATTATTAAAAAAAATAACTTCCAACAACTTTAATTTTTCGAATTTTAAAACTAAAAACACAACAAATTAACTTAAATTAGCTTAAATTGTAGTTAATTTTCTGGACTTTTTTTAATTAGTAATATGTGAATATAATTACTTTACTTATTCGGTGCTCATATGAATCAAACTCTTTGTATATGTCCATACATATTTTATCTTATTTTGTAAAGTTACATGTATAATTATTTTTGCCGACAAGTTTTGTATAAAACTTGTGTGCCAATCTTGGTTAATAAAAGATGGACAAAAAATCATGATTGTAAAATAAATAAAGTAATCTTTGTAAGTAAAAAATAAATGTGGTTTAAGTAACTCATATTTGAGTATATTTTTTTAGAAAGTTATTTTGATCGCATCCAAGATTTTTTATTTTTATAAATTAAATAAATGTAATAATTATTAAAATAAATAATTTAAAAAATATTTATTGAAATAAATATTTTTTTTTATCTTATTTACACTGTAAACGAGATAATTTTGTGCGGGAGTACATATAAAATTTTTTTTTGTTGTACGAGAGTACATAAAAATATTTAAAATATAACTTAAGTAAAAAAGATTTTATATTATACATCAATAGAATAGTGACATGCATTAATTAGGTCATTAAATAAATTATGTATATTTAACTTATATTTTAAAATTTTAAACAGTGAATACCGTATTAATAGTGGTAGTTTAATGGTTTCCAAGTAAACGTGTTAATTTTTATCATTTAAAATGGACTAAAATTGATCAAACATATCCATTTTAATCTCTTCTATCAACTTTTTTTATGTACTAATTGCATGCTAAAAGTTTGGATTATTAATATTATTAATATTTTTTATTATTTTCAAATTTTAAAAAAAAAATACATATATCTCATGTGTAAACGAAATAACATACATCTTTCTTGTCTCGTTTACACTGTAAACTAGATAATGTATCTGGTTTACAGTATAAACGAGATAAGAGGGGTATTTATTTCGGTAAATATTTTTAAAATTATTTATTTTAGTAATTATTACATTTATTTAATTTATAAAAATAAAAAATCCTCCTTATACATGGAACAAAATATATGTATTAACTCTTATTTTATTTAAAAATATTATGGATTATTCTATTGTGTTCATAATTAAAAATTTTTAATAAAATAACTTCTCTGTATTCAGAATATTTTGAAAAATAAATTTAAATTGTATTGAATTAAATTTTAAATTGAGATAAATACTTTTTGATATTTTAAATTAAAAAAATATTGTATATTTTTATCATTGCATTTCTATAGCTGGTTACACTCTTATTTATTTTTTATGAATTTAAAATATCAAAAAATATTTATCTCAATTTAAAATTTAATTCAATACAATTTACATTTATTTTTCAAAAAAAATCAAAATACACAAAAGTTATTTCAACAAAAATTTTCAATTATAAGCACAATAGAATAACCTATAATATTTTCAAATAAAATATCTTTGATTGTTAAATAAATTTAATAACATTTATTTATAAATAACTACTTTATAAATTTTTATCTTGATTTTATATTTTTATTGCACATTTTAACAACGTAATTTAAATTTTTTTAATCATATTTTATTTAATTTATATTTTTTTACTTCATACATTCTAAATGGTAAATAACTTATAAAATTTTTATTTTTATTTTTATTTAATAACATCAAATTTACAATTCAAAAAATATGATTTTTTTAAAATAATAAAAAAATAGTTAAATAAGATATAATAATAACTGTTAGATCCCCAATATTCATAATATTAATAACAATTACGTATGCTACGCTATTTTTCTATATTATTATTATTATTATTATTATTATTATTATTATTATTATTATTATTATTATTATTATTATTACGTGTTCTTGAGTGATTTATTTTGTTGTGGGTTATAATATCCGCTCCACATTTTTTGCCAATAAATAAGTGCATCTTCAGAACTCATCAATAATGGGCCATCAGCCCCATAATTAACTAAAGTGGTCAAACAAACACTGTTAATTAAGTTAATTGTTGTCAATTATATCTAGTTAGGAAAGAAAGTCAAATCAGATAAAAATTTTCTAACCTGACACATCTTTGATAGCAACATAAATGTTATCAGATATTATACTAATGTAGGGGTAAACATGGATAGCGGGTATCTGATTATTTGTCCAAATTCGAATCGAATTAATTAAATTAGTTCTGGAACTAACGAATAATTGGGTCCAATCTGAACCAAACCAATGGTCTTTATTAGCAATTGGTTCGGGTATCGATTTTGGGGAGTGCAGAACCCGAACAAATTCACGAATTCGATCATATATTAATTAAATAAAAAAATTAAAAATATATATAACTTTTTTATTAGACAATGATTATTCACTATTAACATATTTGAATTTTAATGAGTTTAGTTTTTAATGTATTTGGTGTTTAACATGTTTGAATTATTTCTATTGATGTTACATGTTTATTGTACTTGTTGATTTTTTAAGATTAAAATTTGGTTTTTTTATGAATTTCAAAATCAACGGATACCTAATTACCCGAACCGAACCAATCTGTTGTTAATCGGTTTGGTTTGGTTTGGGTACATGTACAAAAATCGCAAATCCAAACAAAACTGAACCAATTACATTTTGATCGGTTCGGTTCTAATTTTACCATAAATCCAAACCAAACCAACCTGTACTCACCCTATAACTGTCTTTATTATTACCATGCCAACTCAGTTCATCACATGATGAAAAAAATAAGCATCATCGCCGTAACATTGCCCTTAAATCAATGGGGTTTGTTGGAGAAATTTTAAAAGTTATTTTTTTTAGTTTTTGATTTATAAAAATAATAATATTAATATTCGATGCAATTTTTAAAATTAAATTATAACTTTTTAAGAAGCTATTTCAATATTTATGAAAAAATTAAAAAAAAATGATGTGTCTCATAATAAAATATTTTTTATCACATTTCTTTAAAATAAGCATTTTAAAATTAAAAAACTAAATACAAAATAACTTATAAATAAGCTATTTTTAATATAAATATTTATTATTTAAACTATTTAAAAAAACTTAATAACTTAAATTTAAAAATAAAAAAAAACGATTTTTTTTTAACAAAACTTGCAAATCCACTACAACGATTCAAGAAACCCATATCCAACCCCAAGAGCAGTCATCTTCTTCTGACAAATTCGCTTTTCCATTCTGCATACTCTTTTTCTCCTGTTTTACTTTATTTCAATCGATCACATTGAATTATTTTTTTTGCTACAATAATTTTTTGTACCTTATCTTTTATCGTTTAATTTTAATAAAATGAATGTCTCTGTCTTTTATATTATAAAATATTTTGATTTTGCTAAAATTAGTGTACTAAAAGATTTATCTGAGTAAAAGATCTTGATTCTGCAAAAGATTACAGTTCTGCACTTTAATTTTATGAGTAATCTTAATATTTGTGAGACTGCTTATATCGAAATGTTTGAATGTTTTGGCCTTTTTTATTCATAATTTAATAGAAATGACTGGATGATAGGATTAGCATGTAGCTGAAGTTGAGTTATTTTTAAAAATAATTTTAGTACTCTTTGGCTTAACTCATTTATCAAAACTTTTAGGAAAGAGGACATTTGAACTTCTGTCAAATATTGATCTTATGGGTAAGGATACTGATACTGTCGATGTAATGATTATTTTAATTGAATAAGAGTTTACTGAGCTGTGTGGATCTTTGAATAATAGTTGCATATGGAGTTTATAGTAACTTCCTTGTTTTGGCGATGCCAAAAGAGCCAGTTTAGACGAGAATTTTCGTAGAATGAAGATGGAAAAGATGCATGCTTGTGCTCTTTGGCTAATGGGTCGAATGAATTGGATGAAGCATTATTTTTAAAAGAGAAATGCTAGAAGGCCACTAATTTTGGTGTTTTGTAATTATTAATTGATTATTAATAGTGTTTTTAATGGTGTGAGATTACATCTAATGGTGGAAGATCACTCACTTTTGTTTTGATAGTTAAGTGCTGACCAGAAAATACAAAAATTGATGGCCCTGAACTTTTTCTTTTTAAAATTCAAGTTAAACTCTAAAATAGTAACGGAGATTGGCGTTGTGTATTAAAATTGTCTCTAAAATTTTAGTTGCACTAATTACATCTTTGAATTGATAAAAATGCATCACGTTAATTTTTGACTCATTTTTTATTAACGACCTGATGACATGGTTTGATTATGTGGGTTGTTAGTGATATGTGTCACTCTATGGTTTGACCACATGTAATGATATGATGATATGGTGACTAGTGACTAGTGACATGTGGGATGCTGACATGGATAGTTGTGCCATATGTCACAATGCTATTTGGCCACGTATCCGTTTGTGCCATGTGTTGCAACAATATTCGTTCACGTGTCGTTCATTATGTCATCATTGTAGATGCACTAAATTAGTTCACTTTGCATTAAATGACTCATTTTAGTCCCTAAAATTTAATGTCATGCACCAAACTAGTCTCTTTCACCAGATTTTTGTTATCTTTTTTAAAATTTAAAAATTTTCAATATTTTGAATGCACTCATTTCAATTCTATTTTTTCATATATCGTTTAATACAAGTGCTTTGATAAATTTTTTTAAAATTTTAGTTTTAATTATATAATTTTTTTATAATAATTTAACATTGGTAAATTTTGTAATATATAAGTATGTTATTATAAAAAATGAATTATATGATTGAATAGACACATTTATTCATAAAAAATATGTGTTTTTAATAAGAAATTAATAATTAAAATAAACATTTTTTTGTTCTTACAAAATACACGTTTTTGTTGTGTATAAATAGACGAAAAAGGTCGGAGATAGTAGTGAGGATGCTTGAAATGCCTTCGCATCAACTCTAAGATGGCGGTTAAGGATAAAAGAAAAATTATTTTATAAAAACAGTTGTATTTGGATAACGTGTGAAAAAATATAATTGAAATTAATACATTCAAAGATATTGAGAATTTTGAATTCATAGAAAAATGAGAAAAAAACTAGTGAAGGGACTAGTTTAATGCACGACATTCAATTTCAAGAAATAAAATAAGTCACTTAATGCAAAGTGAGAGACTAATTTGGTACATCTACAATGATGACATAATAGACGACACGTGGACGAATACTATTGCGACACGTGGCACAAATGGACATGCGGCCAAATAACATTATGACACATGGCACAATCATCCACATGAGCATGCCACATATCACTGGTTATCACATTATCATATCATTACACGTGGTCAAACTATGGAGTGACACGTGTCACTGCTCATGTCATCAAGCCATGTCATCACGTCGTTAATGAAAAATGAGTTCGGGACTAATGTGGTGCATTTTTGTCAATCTTAGAGATGTAATTAGTGTAATTAGAATCTCAATAATGAGTTTAGTGCACAACCCCAATCTCAAAAATCATTTTGAGGTTTAACTCTTAAAAATCTTAATATGTATTTTGAATTTAAAATATATAATAAAAATATTTTAATTATTTTTTATAATAAAAATATTATAATTATTTTTATAAAAAATATTAATTTAGATCAATTTAAAATTTAATTTATTAATTTTTTTTGGTCGAATCGATTTATTCGTCTAATTTTACTAAAAACAACATAGTTTAATCGGTTATTAAATTTTAGTTTGACTAATGCTGTATATGTTAAACATTAATTGATGGAATGATTGTGTCTAAAAAAAAGACATTTTTTCTTACGTGAGTGTCTCCCTTAAAATAAAAGGTTAATTATAATTTTTATTAAGCGTAAATTCTATTATTTTAATTAAAAAGTAATTAAATTCTTATTTTTTATTTATCTAATTTTTTTATTTTAAAAAATTTGATGTCGCTCCTTTTATTTTTTTCTCATCCAAAAATACATCTTAAATTTTATTTTCATCCAATCTTTTTCCTCACTCTCTCTCAGGTCTCGACTGCACTAGTTCACTTCACTCTGCGCTAATTCCATTTCTTCCATGGTACTTCCCAAATTTGTAACGTTGAAGTTGTAACATCAAATCAAACTTCTTCTTCTGATAATAATAATAATAATGGCTTCCATTAACAACTTCAACCCTTTCGGTGGCAACTGGTTCAACAAACCCCAAAACCCTCTCCCTGCTGTCAACTTCAACATCCTTGGATTCTTCGAACACAACGCCAACTCTCCGCCCTTCGCCGCCATTGGGCTCCCGAGGTTCTTCCGCAGAAGGCCCAAGAAGCCCAACAATGGAGAACCTGGCCACTTCACTCAGATGGCTCACCAGTTCTTCTGGGAATGCGAGAACATCCCTGATTACAGGCATCTTCCCTTACTCTTCTCATTCAATTTTCAAGATACTTCTCTCAATAGTGGCATTTTTGTTTGAATGTGTAGGAACATTTTGATTGTAACTTGCATTAAACCCTTGTAAAACTAACTTAGTTTAGTTCAGACAGCTTAGGGTTAAGTTAGAGGCATGTTTGGATGGAGATTATTTTGGCTGACTAATCTGTTTTTTATTTGTTTCAATAGCTGTCTCAAGGTGATTGTTTGATAACAGTTTAATTTTGTTAAATGATGGATGGTTTTAATTTTAGATTAATTTTGATTAAGTGTCATTGTTTGATAATATGTATAGGCACACTCCGGAAGTAGAAAAGATTCTAAAACAAGACGAGCTCAACCCCTACGTGGAGGAGAGGGAGAATCCCACTGAGGAAGAGATAAGGGAGAACGAGGAGTGGATTGAGAAGTTGAAGAATAGCCCTGTTATGAAGTTTCTCTTGAGAGCCGAGGAGATCAGGGACAAGATGAACGAGCTTGATTTGGAGGAGAACAAGAGACCTTACCACAAGGAGGATTGGGAGGTGTGGAAGGCAGTGCCGCATGTCACTGGCCCCGATGGGCGACCAATGCCTAGGAAGGCACTGAAGACCGATAGCGAGGCCGATGACAAGTTTTGGGACTTTGCGAGGCAGTTCTTCTTTGGGCTGTGGGGGTTCAGGCAGCGGCCTTACCCACCTGGGAGGCCTAGTGATGCTGCTCAGTCAATTGGGTACAAGAACCTTGAGAGGCGATACTATGATTGTAAGTTTTATAAAGTTTGGAACTTTTGTACTCTGTAGTGTAAAAAAGACTAAGAAGCTCTACATATCTTAGTTTTATTGCAAATCTTTGCATAATTAGTTATGAGTTCAGTTAAAAGAGGAGGATTGTGTTAGATAGTCAAAGATGTGTTAAAAAAGTTTGGCTTGTGAATAAGTGATGGTTGAATTGACTGGATTGAATAGCATTGATTGAAAGGTTCTGGGTTTTGTTTGTGTTTGTGAAATATTTGCTTATGCATGTATTCATATGTTTAGATCTAGGCAACTATCAATGATGTTGAAATAGCATTGAACCAAAACTTGGGTTTGGATAAGGTTCAGAGTATTGCTCTTGCTAGTGAAATATGTGATTGGACCTGCATGTGTTACAATATATAAGCTACTTGCCAACGAGGGTTTGGTAAATTGATTGGTAGGAATAGGTCTTTGGTTCAGTTCCAATTGTTGATCCCTTGTTAGGAAAACTCTGATTGTGGTTTACCTTGCCTTGGTTGTGGAAAAGTCTATCCACCTTATATGCTTTCGTTTTGGCGAAAAAGTGACAAGGACTATGTAAGATACTTGTCTGTGTTTTTTTCTTTGTTAATTGCTATGGAAAAAGGTTGGATGTGAATATAATGTTAACACTATTTTTGTTTGTTGAATGTTTCGTGATGCAACTCTAAACTTTGTACGTAATTATTTAATTGGTGTGTCAACTCATTGCTTCCATGTTGGTTGTTTGTTGTATTTTTTGTTTTCTATTTAATGTAGTTATCATGAGGAGTGGTGGATGGTACTATAAGGACCGGCTAGGTCGTACACGAGGGCCTCTGGAGTTAATTACGCTTAAAACTGCTTGGGGTGCTGGAATTATTGATAAGAACACTTTCATTTGGGGCGAAGATATGGATGAGTGGGCTCCAATCCACATGATTTATGGAATGGAGCGTGCAATTGCTACATGGGAAGGTCTGACAGTCTTGATCTTTATCCTTCTTTTATCTGATATATCCTTTACTCGTTTATTATGTAAATTGTAAAGTGAACAATCAGTATGTTTTATTTTTACCATTTCTGGGCATGCTAAGAAAGTAGCACCATGTGTTATGATGAATTTAGTGAAGTAGAAAGTGCAACACATATTCCTGCATGGTAAAGTATTTGCACTAGGAGAAAGATATCAGATTGATGTATATTATGATGTTGAACCTGTATGGGTATTTTAATCAGAGCACAAGAAATGACACTTGTGGTGACTTTTTCTCTCAGATATTCATACACAGAGAAAAACGAAAAAAAATTACGGTATTGGAGCAATTATTTTTCAACCTCTCTATCTTTGATGGTCTTATCGTCCCTCAGTTATTGGTGTCTTAAACTGAGAATATAAGGTTACTGTTATCCAAAACCATTTATGAATTTCAAACTTGTTTGCTTCAGGACCCTAAAGTAAGAGCTCTCACTTAAAACTAGCTCTTGCTAAAATTCTTGTCTTCTTGATAACTGTTTCTTAATACTTTACTGAAAGACCAGTAAAACTGATTTACTATTAGATTCTATCCTAGATTTTGTTGACTTATACTCCTAAAAAGGTTTCACTATCTAATTCAAGTGAACAATCTATTGAAGACAATCATGTGAATAATGATCACATTTTGCATCTAAAAAACAGGAAATGATTCTTGGTTTGTATTTTTCTTTTTTGTTTTTTCAGTTAGACTTGCTGCTTCAGCAACGGCTCTTCTCCACAAACTTCAGAAGGGCATACCGCCATGGGTTCCTCTCAAGGGATTTGAAAAGAAGACTTATAAGCAGCTTCAAGAAGAGGCTATAGAAAGCAAGAGACGTGATTTAGCGGTGTTAGAAGCTAATGACGGTGTTTGGCCAGGAGTTAGAATTCCAAGTCATGCCCTATTTCTTTGGGCTAGTGGCTCTGAACTCACCACTATTTTGGAAGAGGATCACATGCCCAACAAGTACATTCCTAGACATCTTAGGTATGCATATGCTGAGACCATGTGATTTAGGGTGCCTTCGTTTTTTATTTTGAAAGAAAAAAAAAGTGATTTTATAACTTGATTTTTATATATAGTCGTAAAAAGTAAAAACGGAATATTGATATTTCTTAGAAACTACTCTAGTTAGCTTTTTCGAAAATGCTGAAAATTTAAAGAAATATGGCAAAGGTTAAAAAAATTTTTCCCCTGTAAAAGAAATTGATTTTTTGGTCCAGAAAAGGCAAAAACAAATGAGCCTGTAAATAAGTGATGATGTAATATCTTTCTTCTTACTTGCTTTTGTCATAGATAATGCGAGAAACTTTACTATGTTCTCTATCAATTATAGATGGATATAGTAATCAATTCTTGGTTCGAACTAATTTGTGGCTAAATCTTGCCTCCCAAATTTGTCTTTTATTTGTTTGGTTACAATGGATAATTGTGTGAGACAGGTTGCAGTTGGCAAAAATTATTCCAGGTTTGAGGCCATGGGAAGTTCTGAGTATAGAACAAGCAATGGATCAAATAACATTTAATGGCCAGTGGTACCGTGAACCACTCGGCTCATTCCAGACTGGTCCGCCATACATCCAGCACTGGAATAAGGACATGATGGTATGCATCTTAATCCGAGCTTCTTGAGTCGCCAGTAATCTACATTGATGTATTTTCACTCTTTTCCCCACTATGATTATAGATTGATACCTGCCTTACCAAGTACAAACTTTGTGTGTTTCATATCATATCCTTTCTTGGTTAAGTAAAATATTTTCTTGCATAAATGTAACTTTTCCCTTTCTCTACCCTCATAGCTTGGAAGGTTGTTACCTCTATCCCTTCGCTGCATGATGCATCTTCAAAATCAACTATTCAAATATCCATAGAAAAGCATGTCAAACAAGAAAAAAAGGTCTTGGCATAATTCAATTATAATGATAACATTTATAATGAGGACTAAAAACAAAAGAAAGTAGAATATAATAAAAGGACCAAAACCAATACAAAATTTCATAGGGACTAAAATCAAAATGTTGGAACCCGTAGAATGCAAAATCACGGTTAGTTGCCTTTGTATGAACAATTACTGAATTACCTGACTGTGGTGATGTCTTGGTATCTCTATAGTCCTATTTTTGCAATAACTAGCTTCTACTCAAACGTGAGATATTTCGCTTTATTATTTGCAGAGGTTATATAAGATATTCGAAGATCTCAACGACGAGGTGTACGAAAACTTGGTGAGGAACCTCCCGGGATTTGATAAAATTGCAGAGAAGGTTCAGAGAGATTTTATTACAAGAATCAATAAACTGTTGGAGAAGAGAGAAGCGGAGAAAAGGCGGCGGCGGCAGCTTGGCAGATGAGCTGCAGTGGTCGCTTCTTGTCTCTTCTCTCACATGACATCGACATATTAATTTGAGAGATTCTGGTTAGGTCGTTAGCTAAAAACAATTCACTTGCCCAGTTCATGAATGAGAAGGCAAATATTGGGTGGAAAGGGAAATCAAAGTGTAAGTTGTCACCAGTTATTGTAGCTTCGGCTGAAACCTGAAATGATACTTTGGTACATTGATATGAGGCCATGCTCATTCTCTCTCTCTCTCCCTCATTTCTCTCTAAAATGTTATGTCTTAATATAGATGGTTGGTCAAGCCATTGCAAGTGATACACGAGAATGGTTCGTCTTAATTGAGAAATGCATAAACACCCAAATTAATTTCCAAAGAATTTTAGATCAGACAATTTGGTCTCTAATAAATTTTTATGCTGTCGTCGAACATATTGGTCCTTTTGTTGGCAACAGACCGAGTTGGTGTCATCAAGAATCGTGAGAAGCACAAGGGAAGTTTTGACACCATCCATGTCCAGGATGCTACTGGTTAGGAGTTTGCGACTGCATGGGGAATCTATTCATCATCGGCAAAGGAACAAAGCCTTGGTTGTTTCTTCCCAAAGTTGTCCACCAACAACAAACTTCTCCATAAATTTAATTATGATATTGTTGGAAAATTTTGGTTTTTAGATTTAGATTGTTAAGCTTTAGGGCTTACTCTCAGCAAGGTATATAATTAAATTAAATTGAATTTTTTGAATTATCATTCTTAGCAATAAAACTGTTATGAAATTATTTTTTTCAAATAAAATATATATAATATTGTGTACTTTGTAATTAATTTATGTCTTGCGAATTTTCGATATAATGTGATATATTTACACATTATATGTTGCGTGGCTTATCTGAGATGGGGTTACTTTTGGGCCTGAACGTGAGGTCCAAACTCTTTTTGGAATCACGTTTGATTTCCGTGGGTGTCGAGGTGCCGCCATTTGAGTTTCTCGTGAGGAGGTGGGGTGTAGTATCTGTAAGGGACTCTGATGCTTAAATTAACAAAGGTTTAAAGCAGGTTTTTTAGTAGATTGGGTCCTGTTCCGAGGGTTACCTGAAACTGGAGGTTGATCTTGGATGAGATCTTCTGTATTGGTCGGAGATGGTGTGTCCGGTTGGCTGGTGGCGGCCGGAGCTGTTGTGTCCGACTTGTTGGACTTGCTGCACTGCTGATCCTTGGTCACCGGAGGGTGGGGGGTACCTGCAAGAGACTCAGATGCTTAAGTTAGCACGGGTATTAAACAGGTTTATTGTAGAATCAGAGTATGAGTTATACCTGGGTGCTTCAGTGTATTTATAGTAGTGAGATGTGACCTTCTTTGGATTATCTTATCTTATCTTATCTTTTGTTGAGGTCAGCTTATCTTCCGTGGAACCGCCCTTGTCTCTATCGGCTTGGGCTGCCTTTGGATCTGGGTCGTATTCCTTGAGTTGGGCCCTTCTTTGGGCTTTTCCTGTCGCTTTGGCCGACTTCTTCGTAAAGAATTCGGTCCGCTTGACCTAAAGAGGTCGATCGCTTTGTTACTGAACATCCCGGCTCGGTCATCTCGACCCAGGGTATGAACAGGTCCTAAATATACTGAGGGTGTCAATATATTTCTAGTAAAGTAGATAACCACCTTTTAGAGTAGTTCCACCTTTGATGGTGGATGACCGTTCCATTTTCTTAAGGAAGTTGTTGAGATATCATTTCTAGATAAATGGGAGATATCTTAGGAGTTAGTTACTTGTTTAAATAAGTAGTAATGAGTTGTTCGTTGTTGCGCCTAACCTCTATGAGATTGGGTAGGAGTAGATAGGGCCAACGCTCTTTGGTGGACTTTTATTCATTTTGGGTGTGGCTATATCTTTGGGCCAGGGTATGAACAGTGCCCCCTATTGGAGTCCGAGCTTTTACGAAGTCGGACTCAAGCATTTGTAGATCAGACTGCTTTCTTGTGGATTAAAACATCAACTCGGACAAATCGCCTTTCTTGGGTCTAGGTCGGGTACTCGACATATTTTAAAATTTGAGACGTTACGTCTTTTCGTAGTTCCACGCACGTTACTCTATGGTTACCTTGGTAACCGTGCACCATAAATGAGGGATCATGAAATTACTCTTTTGTCCCTGGTGTCTTATAAATACTCAAACTCATTTCTCTTTCTTCTTTTTTGCTTTTTTTTTTCTGAAACGTTTGCACTCAACAATTTTCCGCTTTCAACCTTTTCAAATTCTTTCGTGCAACCATTCTTGCGTTCAAGATTTTTTTATCATGAGACTTAGAAAGCTTTGCTCGTGCTTTTGAGAGAAACGTTCGTGTTTTGATGCTTGTTTGTGCTTCGTTTCATTTTCTAATTAAGGTTGGTCTTCTGTGATTGTGCTTTTGGTAATGTACTTCTATTTGGAATTTATTTTTGTTGATTTGGCGATGATTCATCGTTCATTTGATGGTTATGTGTCGTATTCGTTTGAAAATTTGCTTCTTTCTTGAATTTTGTTGTTGCCACTGTGAAGTTGAGTGAGGTTTCACTTTATGTTGCCCCAAATGGTACCATTTTTTTCCATTGAAGATGACACCATTTCCATATTTGTATGTTTGCTTGGCATACGAAGGGTTGTAAGAACTGTAACGTTCTTAGTTGATGACGACCCAACCTTTTGATTTTGTGTAAGTGTTTATGTTGTTATACTTAGCCTGCCGACTTGTAGTGATCTCTTTTTATTATATTGTAGGTATAGCTTTTATGTCCCCGTCAGTAATTCTCAACATGTCGTCTAAAGCCCCGTTTGACTTAACTTGGGTAGATGTATCTGTTCTTTCTGTCATTTTTGTTATTGATAATGAGTATGCTGAGACCTTTCGTAGACACCATAGGTTGTGTATAAATCGGGAGGATGAGAGGAAGTACGAAATTGTAGTTGCCGATCCTGAAGAGAGAATTTGTTTTTTTCCGACTTGAGAAATCAGAGTGCCATTTCATGTCTGTGTATGACTGTTTTTTAACTAAGTTGGGAGTTAGTCTTCCTTTTATCGACTTTGAAATCGAGATTCTTAATCTCTGTAATGTTGCTCCTTCCCAACTTCACCCTAACTCTTGGGTTTTGTTAAAAATTTATCAACTTATTTGCTGTGAACTTGACGTCCCTCTTTTTTCTAAGATTTTCTTTTACCTTTTTGTTCTTACCAAACCTTTTAGTTCCAAAAAGTAAGGCTAGGTCTCTTTCCGGGCTGTTCAAGGGAGGAAGGTCTTTGCTATTTTTTGATGATTCTTTCCACGACTTTAAAAATTACTTCTTTAAAATTCGATATGTTGAGGTGTCAGACTTTTCTTTCTGGATGAGAGAGATAAGCCCCTTTTTAGCTTGTATTGGGAGAAAAATCATGTAGTTGTTAAGAATAATTGGATAATTTGGATGAGGTCGAGGAGAGTGTAGTCGCTTTATTCCAAGAGTGTTGAGGTCGAGCTCCTTATATGAATACCAATAAATACTTAGAAAATCCAAGCCAAATCCAATTAGAGTTAAGTAGCATTCTTTTCATTTTGTAGATACAATTTTGTTTTGTTGGGCTAATGTGATCCGACTTTGATGTCATGTAGAAACAATGGCTGGAAAGCCGGCTGCTATGAAAATTTTTCGTTTTGTTAGGAAGAATGTTGTTGCCCGAACTATTCAACTAAAAGAAGTCGGTGAGTCAGGCGCCCTTCCTTCTCCTTCCAAGTCGGACTTGGGTGCATCTGCCTCCCTTAAAGTTACTCCCGATCCAACTCCTCCTGCCACTCTTCCTGGTAGTCAAAAAATTTCTCTGGCACCCCTACTCCTGAGCCTAAGCCTAAAAAGCGTAAGACTTTTGAGTCTACAACTGTCTATGAACCGGACTTTGATGGTATAGAATTTTGTGAAAAACACATCCTTTCACATAACTTTATTAGTATGGATGATTTTTTCATAAAGAACCATCTTCAAGTACTTGTCCGAGGTGGAATTTGGACAGCCGTATTGTTTTATTGAGGGTATTAGAGAAGACTCCCCTTAATTCCACTCGATACACTTTGGCTGACCTACAAACTGAAGTGGCATCTTTGAGGGAGTCAAAAAGAAGTAGGAGGGTGAAAAGGAGTCGCTTGCTTTCAACCTCGCCAAGGCTTGGGAGAGGGTGAAGCAATCTGAGGCCACTTGTGCCATGGCGGAGGGCTTAAAAAAGAAGGCTAAAGAGAGCTATATATACCAGGGTCTTTGCGAGGAAGCTAGATTTAGCAACATGAAATAAGCGAGGAAAGTCTATCAGTTGTTAAGCGGTCGCTAGTTCCTCGTTAAATAAGCTTCTGATTAGTGACTTAATTGCGACCAGTTACTTCTAAAATTTTCTTGGTTAGCTTTGGATTTGTTATAACTCTGCAACGGATTTTCAATGAGATTAGCGAGTAATTTGCTACAAAATAGGTAGGATATAGCTTTTGTTCTACGACAAGATTGCAGTTGTCAAGTCGTTCGCTAAATTAAAATTGCAACAACATAGCGACAAATGTATTGCGCCTGCTAATCAGCGACTTAAAATCAGCGAACGAAGTGTGTCAGTTGTTAAACGGTCGCAAATATCTCGCTACTTAGATCCAAGGCATTAATATCCATATTTCCACTTTAGCGACTAATTAGCAAGGAACACTTCCCTAGCTGAATGATTTATCTTGTGATGAGTTAGCGACGACTATTTTTTGTCGCTATCCTAATTTTGAATTTTACAATGTTATGTGACAAATTAGCGAGAAACTACTTGCTCGCTAAAAAATAAAAACTTTGGTGACAAATTAGTTAAGAAATTGTCCATCGCAAATGCATTTCAAGTTGTTTTGACGAATTAGCTAGGAAGATTGTTCCTCACTAAATCTTATTTTCTCACAAATTTTATTTAGTGACGAACTAGTGTGTAAATTGTTTCTCGCTAATTATATATCAAACACTCGCGACGAAACAATGACAACAATATCCTTTGCTATTTTACTTTTATTCGATTAAACCCCAAGTGACTCATTTGATAGAATATTGTCACTCACTAATTATTTTGTGACAAATTAGCGAGAAAATTTTTCTGCTCTCTTTTTAGCTACATAACTCAATTTGCGAAAAAAAACTTGTTTGTGAATCTCTCGATAATCGATCGTTATTCTCAAATTCGGTTATTTTGTGACCGTTTATTAAGTTTGTTGTTAGTGCGTCACTAATTTTTTGCTAGTTAATGATGAATTAGTGACAAAAAAATATTTTTCGTAAAAGCCTATCGCTAATCTATTAAATTCTTATAGGAGACATTTATACTTATAAAAAAATAAAGAAATAATATTAAAATTTTAATATATAGAGTAATTTAAAAGGAAATAAATCTTTAGAGAACATGAGAATAAAAAATCCTTTGACATAGTAAAAAGGGGAATATCCATCATGATCTTTGATAATTTTTTCCCTCGACAAAGAAAAGCCATTTTTCGGTCCTTGATATTTAATTTTGTGGGACTGATTAATTCCTTTATCAATGATCTCTTTTCAGAACATACTTATGTGACACGTTAATTACTAATATATTTTTCATTTAATTTTTATAAATAAAAATAATTTAAAAATCAATAATATTTTTTAGTTTTACACCATAAATTATTTAGCTAATGTATTTGAAAAAGGTAACAAAAAATATAAAAAACAAAACGGTCTTGACAATTATTCTTAAAAGATAACGAGACTCCTAACAAAAAAGAATTTGTCAATTCTAGTTAGTTCTTAATGGATAAATCAACAGTTTAACATGTTATGTAGGCTTATTCCGTTAATATAAAAAGAAAATATTAATAGAGGAGCTAATCAGTCTTATAAAAATAAATATCAAGAGACGAAAAGTGTATTTTTTGTTGAGAACCTCGTTATCTTTCGAGATAACTGTAGGGCAGTAAGTTTTTTTTCTAATAAAAAAGATAGAAAATTATATATACGGAGATAAAAAAAAATTATAACATAATAAAAAATAAAAGACTATGCTGTTTAGAAAAAAAAAAAATCTTATTCCTTAAACTAGAAAATGCCAAATGTCTAATAATTAATTATCTTTGCTTTACTTTTAATATATATTAGGTTTATACCCAAGCATTGCATAAAAATAAAATAATTAAATATGTACTTTTATAAAATATAGAAATTGATATAAAATCTAATTATTATGCAATTAAAAAAATTATAAATAAATTTAATTTGAAATAAAATTATGAATATATTCAATTAAAATTTATTCTAAGTAGTCATTTTTGTTTATTATTTTTTGTCTTTCTTCTTTGTTATATTTAAATACTATAATGCAAGAAAAAATTATTAGATGCAATACAAATATGAATATAATATTTTAATAATTAAAAATAACATCTATTTTTCCATGAATTATTATAACATCATGCATTTTTATTATTATTGTAATAATTAAATAATATTAAAAATATAAATTATTGAAAGAAAAAAGGCTATATATAAGCTAAGCGACAAGAACAATATGTAACTAATGAACATAATTAGATAAAAAAATTTAAAAAAAAAAGACTTAAAAATTTGTAACAGCATCATATATTTTAGGTTTTAGGACTTTATCACCAAATATATAATGAATTAATTGTTTAGAAACTAAAATAAAGAATTATAGTCATTAACTAAATTTATTAAATAATTGTATAAAACATTAGCAAAATGAATGAGAAAGAATAAAAGACATAAAATTATGTGAAAGAAATGATAAAAAAGACGTATGAAATGAACTACTGATTTATATAATAAATATAAATAACAATAAGAATAAAAAGTAACTTATATAGAGTGATTTATATAGAAATAAAGAGTTAAAAGAGATAAAAATATAAAGCTAAAAATTATATAAAAGAATAAAAAGTGATACGATAATAAAAAAACTATAAAATATAAACTTTACTAAAATACATCTGATAATATTAAAAACTATCTAATAATATATTAAGAATTCATTATGTTCACTAGATTTTTCTTAATGTGATTAATTTTCTCTAAACCATAGATAAACATTTACCAAGATTAGTTTTAAGAACAGTCACATGTTGCAATAGTATTGAGTCAAAAAATATAGTTACAATAGTCACAATAGTCACACTAAAGGTATCCACTTTAGAACACGTCATATATATATATATATTATATTACAATGTTAAATAATCAATAAAATTTATTATTTTTATAAATATTTAGTCAATAAAAATATTTTTATATTAAATTTTAATAATATAACATAAAAATATTAGACTAAAATATTAATTAATATTAATAAAATAATAAATAGTTCTAATATTATATATATGTGAATAAATAGATACTATAACAATTTTAATCGATAGTTATATTAAGCTAAAAATCGCAAAGCTACTACCTAATAATAATAATAATAATAATAATAATAGTAGTTTTATATGTCAATTAAAATTGACATTTCTACCCCCAGATGCCAGATCTACACAGTAGTGAGCAGTTGAGAAATCAGAAAACCATTCACCTAAAACAGTTCTCATGAACAGTCTCACTCTGACTCTCCCAATTGTATTTACCTAAACCAACGATTATGTTAACATAATAATTAAGTCACTTTTAAATTTGTACTTCTCCTCTCTTTCTTTTCAATAACATGACTGTGAATATTATCTTTCTTAACATACCATAATTAATATAAAAATATTATGTATATATTAAAATTAATTATTAATGAAATTTATTATTATATATTTATATACAAATATAAATATTATTTAAATTATTTTTAATATATATTTTATAATATATTTTAATAATTAATTTTAGTATACACTTACCATGATTAAATTAATTGTTAGTATGTTTTGTTACACGCCACACACTAGAGTATATATTATAGAGAAAGAACCAAGTAGAAACATATTGGAGATAAATCAACCAACTACTTGATCAGGGTTCCCATTTTTAATTCCTATTAGATACTATTAAATTGAGAATATTTGGTAAGATAGATAAGAAGAAGTAACAAAATCCAAATTAGATGCTACTTATTATTTAGTTTACTTTAACCCCTGCAACAAACATATTCAAATGCCATGGATAAATTTAAATTCAATCACTACCTTATTATGGTCGAAACCAACAGAGTTCTTTAACGATAATTGATGCTATATAGTAGGATCCAATATTTGTTTAAGAACTTGATAAGGCTAAAAAACGAAAATTAAAATCAGCAAGCTCATGAAGGCCTTGTCTTATTATATTCATCTCATAACCTTTGATTAATATTTCCATGAAGGGCATGCTGTGCATATAAATATAAATATGGTGGCGTCAAGATGCAAAGAAGAGAAGCAGGGTTAGTAGGTACTTTGAAAAGAAATGGTGAAGTGGAAGAAAGGGTTATGCTGCTTCAACAAGTGCTTCTCTATCTTTTCAACAAAGACTATCATCCTAAGTAGTAAACTCACTTCACATTTCAGGTTCAAACCTCAGAGTAAGCAACAAGTTACTTTAGATGTGAAATTTCTATGCATCTTTAAAGAAACTTTGTATAATCATATGAATTCTTGTTAGATATGACTCATAATTCAGTTGGCAATATATATATATGAATAGATAAACTTTAAAATTTGCATATTCAAGAAAATTAAGAAGGAATGATTTGCACATAACTCAAATTTCAATGGAATATAGTAATACATTTATTTTAGATAATCTATACCATTAGATGATGTAAGAGAGATTGATTTGTACATGGTCAAATTTTAGAGACTAAAAAGATAGTATAAAGTAAAATTAAATATTTTTTATTTCAGTAAGAGCACAACTTTAAAAACCTTTTTTGTACACATGACAACTTGAATAGTAAAAAAACAAGAAAGTTTTGTTCCAATTTATTGATTTCTGATTTAGTTTTGATCCTTTAAATTTTCTCCATGCAGGGCACAGAAAAGGGATTCTTAATAATTTGTATAAGGACATGGAATCTTATGGTGAATATGAAGATATACAAGTTATGTGGAAAATTATTCAATCTACCTCTCCTCAGTATGGCAGTAGCAACAAGGAAAGGAACAATAATAAGTCTTCATATTTGATTCTATGTTTTAGGCCAACTTGAATTTTGAATGCAATGAAGTGATACAATTTTTTCTAGATGGTCCAAAATAGGAATATGGGCATGGAAGGGGCTTTTTTTATATAAATAAATATTGAAAATACTTTATTTCCCAACATAAGCACTACTAGAAATGGTTATCTGCGTATCGCCAATTCTGGGGTGGCATCTACGAATTGGGTTTACACTCCAACTCAAAGGGAAAGGCCACGAAATGGTACTAGCAGCAGGTAAAAAAGCTGCACTTTCATTGGGCGACTGGCATACGCGAAATGGAGCACATCACCTCTGCCGCCCATGAGTTGGGAGAAATCAGGGCCGACAGCAGCGAATTGGAGCCAATGTGTGTTTTCCTCAAGTGTGTTTTCCCCAAAATGTGTTTTTCTCGTAGGTGCAACTTGCTAGAGCCTTTGATTTTACTTCTAATTCATTCAAGTTTACTTTTATGCAATTGTCTATCTCACTCTTTAATAAGTCATTCTTGTATTCAACACTAAACTTCATCCCACATAGAGCATTCCTCCTATGAAAGCAGCATGTTCCAATATACAAAAGGCATCATAACCATCCGCACCATACCATGCATCTCCACCTTCACATAATAATAATAGAAATAATAATCAATACAGGAAAAAAATGAATCATTTAAATGTTTTTCAATTTATTTATATTAGTGAAGATGGAGTGACTCACATCAATTAGTGTTAATAGAGTGCTGCTATATATCTCATGTTTGAGAATATTGTCAAAATTCTGAGGGAACTGCGCAAAAGCAATTTCATGGCCTTTCTCTTCATCCATCAAAAAGCAAAGAACATCCCTCACTGATTCTGAACTGTTTGAGTACATGTGACAATCTACATTTAGAACGATCTTCGCATTGCTTATCACTGATGACACCCTTAGCTACAATTAATTAATTAGGTACAATATAAGAAGAATTAATATGTTTCATTAATGAAATTGGTATCATTTGTACTAATGTAGCATATATATAGTTATGGATTAATAAAATTAGCACTTAATTTTAATACAGACAGATAACTAATCGTGTATTATTACATCAATAAAAATAACTAATTTTTAAAATTATTACTTAAAAAATTATCTAAACACACGAATTTTATTAGATGACTGAAATTATTATAAAAAATCTATATCAAGGAGTTCATGGCTCCAGCTTTGAAATTGTGATGGTGTTGGGATCTCTTCTCACGAGCCAAATACACAAGAGTTAGCAAATAATTCCCATCTTCATCTTTAAAATTATGCGGCTCCTGTTTATGCAGTATTATCTGTTAGCATAACAAGATCAAATCAATTAATTCATATAAATGATCACCTAATTAATCGACAGAAAAAGTTGTATCATAAATGTTACTATATTATTATACTTGAAGAATTGTGTCATGGTCAAGTCGAGAAGAATATAAATTTCACTGAAAAAATTCTCTATGCTTCGAGCGTTCTTCACTTGCTACTCTTTTTAATTTAGTTGCATCTTCAATTCTTTTTTTCAATTCTCCTCCTGCGCATTGGCTCCAATTGGCTGCCACCGGCCCTGATTTCTCCCAACTCGTGGGCGCCAGAGGTGATGCTCCATTTCGCGTATGCCATTCGCGCAATGAGAGCACAGCTTTTTTTACGTGCTGCTGCCAATGCCATTTCGTGGCCTCCTCCCTTAATTTGGAGTGTAAATCCAATTCATGGATGTCATCTCAGAATTGGCAATGCTCATTTCGGTAACCATTTCTAACGGTGCGTATATTGAGAAATAAAATTTCAATTAAAAAAAATTTGATATCCATATCCATAAAAAACACACCAATTTTTCATAATTAAACATAACACATTTTAAACTTCCATAATTACAAAAATTAGCCCCGCATTTAATGATTTACGCCTTACGGAATAATGAAAAAATTTGTGTCGATTTAGTATACTAGACAGAAATAAGTACAAATAATTTTTTTTTTTATTCTTCGTTCAATTACATCTTCTATTGGCAAAATTAGAAGCTAACTTGTGGAATTTAATGAACAATAGCCAGTGAAATTCAATGAAAAAGAAAAAATATTGACTAGGAATATATATGCATAGCATGACCCTTGGCAACCATTCTGAGTTGAGTCACATACTCTGAAATCTTCTTTATTGCTTTAACCTGTGCCAATCAAAACAAAAGATGTTACAAACACTAGTTTAATATACTCTATCAAAAGTGATGCAACCATGCTCATTTTCAAAATAGTCATATGATCATATTAACATCATATCTGAATGGTTGAAACTTAAAAGTAAAACAAGAGCAACCACAACATATCTGAATTTCATGTGAAACACAATTTTCAGTTCTATTCATCATTTCTTGTTCTAAATTCATTGCCTTTCACTTCAGCAGAATTTTACCTGCTCATCCAAAAACTCGCTCTCAATGAAGTCGCATAATTGTGGATCGTTGTTACAGTCAGCAACCTATAAATTCATAAAGAACAGTATAACTCATGAGTTCATTAGTCACTTGATCATACCTAAGATAATGTGATTCACATTAGAAAACAATTCAACCAAAGCTTGAGGTCAAAATAGTTTACACTGTGAAGATAAAGAAGCTTCTCATTCACCAACTTCTCCAAAGCCAGAGCTAATTCCATTGCTGAATTAAAGCGTAAACGAGAACAAAACAAACAATCAACAATTAGCATAGATAATGATTCGGATAACTAAATAAGATAACCTTATAGCATTGTTTGTGTCAATCTGCAAACAAAATTGAGAACTCACCATACAATACATCACCCTTTTGAGCATGTGCAAATTCTGAGGGAGGACTAGTGAATTTAAAATTCTTATAAGAGAAGAATATATATAAAATATAAAGTTTTTTTTTAGATAAATTATAATAATATTTTGATATTTTATTGATAGTAAAATATAAATTAAATTTATTATTATTTTTAATAATTTTTAATTATATAAAATATTTTTTGTGTTAATAATATATATTTTTTTAAATTCTCATTTTAAGAATATAGGTTAAAAATAAGGTTGGATACAATGATATATGATGATATTTAGGAATGTTCAAGCGTTCGAAAAAAATTTTTTTATTTTTTTATCAAGATACAGTTTGGAGACAAAAAACATTGTGTATCAAACGAGTGTTAATAAATATTATATCTAAAATGTATCTAACATGCAAATATGAGAAATCAGAAAAGTGTTCGTGTTTTATAGGCACTATCAAACTCAATAATTCAACACGTTAGAAAGTATGTAACACTAGTATAGTAGTTTATTACTCTTAGTCTGTTGCTATATAAACTCAGTAGATTAATATAGTACATTCCAGAATCAATATAATAGTGCATCACTTTAGAGAATATAACCTGAGTATGTATTTAGATTACAGTTTGCAAATGGGAGTTTGCATAGTATTGATTTTGTAAATTTGATTTTGATGAAAAGTAAGTTTGTGTTAACGTGATTTATGTTTGGCAATCTTTATGTGAAAATGAATTATAGTAAAATAAATGTTGTTTGGATTATACTACTCAAAATCACTTTTAAATGAAAAATTACTAAAAGAGACATCAATTAAAATAATTTTAAATATTATTCTATTATTTTACTTTAGATATTTGAATAAATCTTATTAATTTATTTTATAATAAAGTTAATATTTACTTACTAAATTAAAGTAATATATAAAAATTGACAAAATATATTTTAATACATAAAAACACTAATAAATATTAAATTAAAAGATAAAGCACTAATGAAATACATAAAAAATAATATCTTATACAAAATTAGTACATAAGAACACTATTATTTCTACTGTATGTGATTAATAATTTGATCCTTAATTGAATCTCGAACACGGTCCATTTCTGCGGAAGATAAAGTATAATAAAATATAAAATATAATAAAATATAAAACAAGAATTCACGTAAATAAAAAACGATAAAAATTTTATAAAACCAACCATATATGTCATATGAATAACAGAAATATAATAAAAGATAAAAAAAATTATATGAACTATATCAAATAAAAAAAATAAAAATAAACTTCGTATAAGATATAAATACAGTGCATAAAAAAGAAAAAAATAGAATTCATATGAACAAGAAATAATAAGAATACCATAAAAAAATTAATAACATACATGAGAGATTAGAACACTAAAAAAATATTTAAAAAAATTCAATGATAAAAATAAATAAAAAATAAAAAAAGAACAAAGTCAAATAAAAATAAAAAAGATACTTTACATGTTAAACATAAAGAATAGTAAATAATAAAAAAATTCATATGAACTAAAAAACAATAAGAAATAAAAATATAAAAGGAAGTACTATACATTTTATAATATTAAACAAAAAAATATTTTATAATTTATTTTAGTATCGTTAGTACTCTTTAATTTAGTATCATTTTGTATTATAAATTTTTATTATTTATAACTCTTTTGTTACTTATAATTAGTATATAACAAAAACAAAAATAAAGTACAGTAAGAAGTACAATAAAAATAAAAAACAAAAACAAAAAAAATTCATACAAACATAGTATATAATAATCACAACCAACAACATATATTATATGAACAAAAAAATTATAGTACAATAAATGATAGAAAAAAATAATTTATATAAACAAAAAATAATAAAAATTTCAAAAAAATTAATAAAAATAAAAATTTATATCAACAATAGTTGTTATATAAATAAAAAAATACAATAAAAATATAACAATAGAAAATTAAAAAAAATAACATCAGAATACTAAAAAAAATGATATGAAAAATATTTATCATATAAATAAAAAATACAATAAAAAACATAAAAATCAAAATATGAAAGAAAGAACTAAAAATAATAAAAAAATTAACATCTTTACCTTGACAGTGATGAAAACAAATTTGAAAAAAAAATTTGTAACAAAAAACGTACAGAAAAGAATATACAGAAAATTACTGTAAAATTATGTAGTTATGTGCATCCTTTTTATTTTTTATAGAAGAAATGAAGGGTACAATTAATAGATATAGAATAAATTTCTTACCTAATTCCTCCAACGGTAATTACTCTTACCAACGTGAACGTAGAAGCTTGAAATTTTAGCTTCACATAAACGTACGTTTAGAGGTAAAAACACTTTTTGGTTAGAGATTCCAACAAGTTGTCAAACATAACAATGGAACGTTCAAGACGCTCAAACGAGTTTTTCTATTCCCCAAACACACCCTGATATTTCATGAGCTTCTCAGCATGCTTTCTTTCTTCTTCACTTGATTCCTTAAAGAACCTACGATTTTCAACAAAATACAATACACTCAAATTTAAATCCCATGTGAGAAATGGAAGAAGTGAACGCAGAGAGATGCATGTTACTTACTTTGCAAAACCCTTGAGAGCAATGTCATCTCTGTTAAAGTATGCAAACAAGGAGTGGTACACATAGGAAACATTGTACTCCACACTGCATCCAGAGACAAAAATGAACCTTCACTTTATTTATTTTTTTAATGAATTGAGAAATTAATATATTTACATAAAATTTATGTTTAACTACATTCATTTTACAACGTATCAAAAAAAATATATATTTACTTTTGAAATGGAGAAAATTTTAGTAGCAAATCAGGACGAAAAATAGCAAAAAAATAATAATAATAAAATCAAAATTATAAATCAAAATAGATAATAACCAAACTATAATGTATACCAAAATTGTCTCTTTGTAAGATAACAATTTTATATATATAAGTAGAATAAAATCATGATCCGCAACAGAACACTAAAAATTAAAACTTAAAAGAACAAATATGATGGATTTGATTATGGGGAATAATCACTTACTTGATCTGCTCATTGATAGCGGATTCAGATTCATCAACATAGTTCTGTCGAGCCAACGAAACATTTGGTGTCAGAGGAACAGCAAGAGCATCTTTCTTCACCTCTTCAAATGGCTCAAATATCACACCAGTGAGTGGCGCATAAGGTGCATCAGCACCACCGAAAACCCTCAAGAAGCCAAAGCTTGAAGAAAAATCTGAAAGCTTTCTGGGAACAACAACAAAAGAAGCAACTTTGGAGACAAAAAGGGAGATTTTGGAAAGAACAATGAAAAGGGTATTGGGAAATGGGTTTGAATAAGAGAAAGGAAGAGGAAATGGAAGATAGGGTGGTAATGGAGGTAGCTCTGAAGTCTGAACTGTGAAGAGGGCGAAGAACAAGGGAAGGGTAAAGAGGATATAAGTAGTTATGGCGAGGGGCATTTTTGGAAATAGAATTAGTATGTGAACCGTCGGATTTGAGGGCCACGTGGACGATTGGGATTGGTTGTTTGGGAGGGGCGTGTGGCGATCTCGTGGTCTAAGTGGTGTGAAAGCGAAAAGAGTGAGAATCTCTGGTCCATGTTGTGGTGGCAACAAAGACAGTGATAAAGAAGACAAAAGTATTGTGTCTTTTACAAGATGGAATCTTTTGACCTTTGTGGATTGTGGTGGATACCAAGATTTTTGGCCAATGGCTGCAATGCTATTTTATGTTTAGTAGTAGAACACCACACACTTTGATTATGTACAGCTAATTATTTGGTTGAGGATTTAAAGGTATCTTATAATTCTTTTTGTACATTTTGAAAATGGAATGTAAATAAAAAGTTTTGAGAAATTATTTTTATACTTGGTAAAGTAAATTTTTTTGTAATCTATAGACAAATTTTATTCAATTATTTTAATAAAATAAAATAATTGAAAAACTAAGGAGTGATAGATGAGTTGATGTCATTGTTTTCATTATTGTTGGTTTAGGGTAAGGTTGAGTTTAGAGGAGGAGGTGGCACACTAGACGGAAAAAAAAGGTAGGAAATGGAATATAACTCGACGATGATGTGCCTGGAAATGAGAAGGTGGTAGTTGGAGATGGTCAAGTTGAAAAGAGTTGTGGGCGGCTAGTAACATTGGACAGAGCAAAATGTTAGAAATAAAACTATTTTTTATTAGTTTAAATTTTGAAAAAAAAATATTTTATAATATAATATTAGAATTTTTATGATTAATTTGTATAGATTTTGATATAAAAGTCTAAGATGTTAAGGGGGGTCAATCACCTAATATTAAGAAAAAAAAAAGGTAGACTAATAAAAGGAGAATTTATAAAAAATTGACCTCTCTTAAAATTATAAAGAATCAAAATGTGAAAAATTTTACGTAATTACTTATTTAAAAGGATAAAAAAATATTTTCTATAAGTCTTTTTATAAGCATAATCAAGGTCTAAGATTCTGTTAGCCATATGAAAATTATTGTTTACTAATTAATTAATGTCAATGTATCCTACACTTATGCTTTTTGATGATGTTATAGGCTAGTCTTATTCACGGGTATTCAATCCGATTCGATTTGGTTGGATAGAATTGGTAACTCGATCTACAAATAGATTGAATTTAGAATAAAGTTAGATTTTTTTTTTTTTTTATCAAAGATAGGAGACTCGAACCTGCAACTTCTTAATTGAGTATGGAGAGACTATGCCATTTGAGCTATTACTCATTGGCTTAGAATAAAGTTAGTTAATCTACATATAAGATTGTAGGTTTATCCTAAATTTATACTCCTAATATATATATAGATCTACTAAGTCAATCACTTTAATTAATATTATAATATAATTGTTTTTTCATAAATCTTACTTAAAATAATTTTTGGAATAAACATGAATTTTATTATAATTTTATTACTTTTAATTTTAATTTAGATTTTTTATATATATTTTTTATTAATATATTTATGAAATTATAAAATAATTAAATATTGTGTTTGGTTAAAAAAAATGATTTTGTTGTGGATAAAATTACATTGAGTCGGGTTGAGAATTTTAAAGTGAGACTAGAATTAAGATCGAAAAATTCTCAACTCTCAAATAAAATTAAATTAAATTTTAAAAAAATTTCATCCCACAAATAAGAATGAGCATAAACCCTTAGTCTTATCTATTGCCCTAGGTAAGTGGAAGAAACTTCAACCCCCAGATCATGCAAGCTCCTTCTTCGTGGGTACAAAGAAAATATATGGACAAAGAATATAGGCGTTTATATATTTTAAAATAACGTTTCTGTTACGGTAAACTTGTAAAAGAAGAAAAGGATTCAATTGAAAAATTCTTGTTAAAATGATATCTGAAGACATTTTTACAAAAGCGACATGTTTGATTAAAATGCAAGATTGTTAAATTTTTTCATTAAATGGATATAAGTTTTAAGAATATCTTGCTCTTGTATTTTTGAAATGTAAGAGTGAAAGTATAAAGCCTTATTATAATAATAACGGCCAATTTCATTCTCTTAAGTTTTAAGTAAAGAAGTTGTAAATTAATAAAATTGGTCAGACAAAGAATTCTTGATTCGAAAATTACAAAGTCAAAGATAAATGCTTTTAATATTTTCCATCAAAATTAAGAATTTTAAACTTCTTATACTTTCGCTAGGAGTTACTTGAAGGTTGAATAGTAGAGTAAATAATATAAAAAATAGCAATGATATTCAATATTAAAAATACACGGAATATGGAATCAACAATGGAGTTTGCTGAAAATTCTCATGCAACAAGAAGCCTGATCAATCCTTCACTCTTATGCATCTCATGAACTATAGGGACATTTCTCTCTCCCAATACTGTTTCACTAGAAATTAACATTTAGCTTCTACTAATGTTTAACATCTCTTTCTCAAATCTCACCATCATCATTTTGTCTTCATAAGATACTCTTAATGATAAGACCAATGTACTAATCATTGGCATTGAATGAAAATTAAAAATCATCACATAATTCATAGTTCTACTTGCACCATACAAATAACAAGCTCTTTTTTCGGTACAACATCACTTTTATTTCCAACAAAATGAAATTGCAAGCTACAAAGTAGAAGTAGATATACTTTCACAATATTGACTTCTAGGCTCTCTAGCCTTCTAGACAGACACTAGCAACCACATAATTCCTACATTAATACAAAGATCACTAAGCTAATCAATATCTTAAGCAAATCTCATAACACACGCATCTACGCAAGTCAAATACTAGTTCTATCGTACAACTATGAAACAACACACAACGTTGAGTTTAGACAGTGCCAAGTTGCGGAGAGCAAGTTGTTCAAGATTATACATGAGCTTCCTCATGGAGAAGAACTTGATCAAAGTGCCACACACCTGCAAGCAACAAAAGCAGAGTCATACTTTCAGTCAGAAACCCAACACCATAGCATTTTTCACTTTAGACATTTTATTTCTTCTTAGACTGTTTGGTGTGAAAATGTTTAGAAGCAATTTAAAAGTGAGTGGAGCTATCTATATAGGTTATGTGCATACCATGACCCTTTCCAACCATTCTCAATTGAGTAACATACTCTGCAATCCTCTTGATTGATTTAACCTGTACCAACCAAAACAAAAGATGTTACACAAACCCTTATTTAATTTTTACACTTTGTAATGATGCAAATATAATCCACCCTAATTTCTGCTTGTTCCCATGTAAGAATTTTTCATTTTATTCACTTCTTGTTCTAAATCTAGTGCTTTTATGGATCCAAGTTCTGGTTAACCTGAAATCTCAAGTAGACATAATTCAGCAAAGTTATACCTGCTCATACAAAAACTCGCTTTCAATGTAGTCGGCAAGTTGTGGATCATTGTTACGGTCCGCAACCTATGATTCATGAAGAACAGATTTAACCTTAAGAACTAGAGTTTAAAAATAATGTGACAGCATATTGAAAAACAATTCAACTCAGAGCAAAAAGGCACAAGAGGCATTACACTGTGAAGAGAAAGAAGCTTTTCATTCACCAATTTCTCCAAAGACAAAGCTAATTCCATGGCTGTATCAAACAGAAAAACGAAAATGAGCAAGTACAAAATAAGATTAAATTATATTGCAGAACACAACTAATAGCACTATTTGTATCAATCTGAAAACAGAGAAAAATCAAGGTAAATGACTATTGAGAACATTACCATAGAGTGCATCACCCTTTTCAGCATGTGCAAATTCTGAGGGAGGACCGGTGATGGGATGCAGTGTCACCCGACCACCGCGAACATTCTGAACCAATCAGAATCACACATCTCATTACACATATATCTTAAGAGCCAAGTAGTAACCAACAACACTAGCAAACTCAAACAATTCACTCAAGGCACTAAGTATGCGATCTTAATTAATTAATTGAGCATTAGGAAAATGGTTTGGACATATGACTATACAACATCAATTACTTTTTGTTAGATAATAATCATTTCTCTCCCTTTTCCTAAAGATCTTTCAATAAAATTTTGACCACCAAGGTATTTAAAACATAACACACATAACATAATCATCCTTAAAGCCAAGAGTTCCAACACCAACCTGATACTTTATAAGCTTCTCAGCATGCTCTCTTTCTTCTTCACTTGATTCCTTAAAGAACCTGCAATTTTCAACAAAATACAATACACTCAAATTTAAATCCCATTTGAGAAACGGAAGAAGTGAATTCACAGATGTAAGTTACTTACTTTGCAAATCCCTTGAGAGCAATGTCATCTCTGTCAAAGTATGCAAACAAAGAGTGGTACACATAGGAAGCGTTGTACTCCACACTGCATTCATACACCAAATAAATCATCTCATCATAAAAATAATTAATAACAACAACAAATTATGATAGCCGTACAAATTCTAAAAATATAGAAGATCTATAATTCTATGTAGAAAACAAGACAAAAGTGAGAAATCATGAGAATTCTTACTTAATCTGCTCGTTAATAGCGGATTCAGATTCATCAGCGTAGTTCTGACGAGCCAACGAAACATTTGGTGTTATAGGAACAGCAAAAGCATCCCTCTTAACCTCTTGAAAAGGTTCAAAAATCACACCAGTGAGTGGCTTAGAAGGAACATCAACGCCGCCCCCGGCTGCAACAACCTTGAAGCTCCTACTCTTAGAAGAAGAAGAGAAGCTCAAAGCTGCGATCTTTCTGTTCGCAGAAACATCGCAACCACTAGAAACAGGTGAAAGAGAAAAGCTAGAGACTTTGGAGCAAGAGAGGGCCATTTCGGGAAGAAGAAGAAGAAGAAGAAGAAGAAGAAGAAGAAGAGTGTGGTAATGGCGGCTTCTAAGAGATTCTGTGGTGCGAAGAAATGGGGAAGGGGTAAAGGGGATATAAGTAGTGGTGTTGAAGGGCGTTTTAGGAATATGAATAATTATGGACCGTTGGATTGAGATACACGTGGAGGGTTGAGATTTGTTGGGGAGTTGGGGCGTGTGGCGGGCTCGTGGCCCTATCCAGTGTGAATGTGGAATCAATGGAAATATCCTTTCCACGTTGCCACCACGAAACAGATCAAATGTTCGGTTCAGCGACCTCCACGCGCTCCACCGGGTTATTCTATCTCACTCGCGCTCTCAACGGCTCAACAATTTCTTGCTTTTTTTTTTATTTCAGATTTGAAGTTCAATTTTTTTGTATACTACTAAAATAATGCTTCTCTAAAGGAAAAAAAAAATGAAAGTAGCATTATCTCTTCGACAAAAATTCTAAGTGCATGAAAAAAATTCAGCTATCAAATTATTTAAGATGAAAAAATGTATATATCTTTAATTAAATAATTAACTAATTATTAGAATAATTAATTTTAACATAATAAAATTATTAATAACAGTAACATAAAAGAAATTATATGAGACATACGAAATATGTTTTTTTATCACAATATATAATTAATTTTTAGTATACACTTAACAGAATTTTTCTTCCACTCTAAAGTTTATCAGAAAAATTAATAATTCTTTAAAAATACTTGTTAATGCCACAATCATAACCGTTGTAGGTTTTTTTTACATATATTTCAATATATTAAAAATATAATAAAATTAGACATCCAAATATTTTTTTAACTAAATTTTTAATCAAATTTTCCGGCGCTTCTTTTTTTATATACTGGACATTTCTTTTTCCTTCTCTTTTTTTTTATTATTATTATCATCTTTTTATTTTTTTTCTATAAATATTTAAAAAATTAGAACACCAAATTTTTATACACAAAACATAAATTTTAATGTATAATACACAAATTTTAATATACAATACAAAAAATTTTAAAAAAATATATATTCAAAACATTAATACCTAACCAATAAAATATACAATCACATAAATTTTAGTGTACAACACAAAAATTCTAGTACATGACATAGAAATTTTGACGTGCAACATAGAAATTTTTAAAAGGTTATATATCTAGAATATTGACTTGCCCAACTAACAAATTACATTCGCAGCTAATTTTGTGTGTAATGTGCAAAAATTTGTGTACAATATGCAAAAATTTGTATATTATACTAAAAAATATGTACATCACATTAATTTTGGTGTACAACACAAAAATCTTAGTGCATAATACATAAATTTTGATGTGCATCACATAATATTTTTGAAAGACCATATACCTAAAACATTGACTTACTTAATTAACAAAATATATTTACAGCAAAAATTTGTATGTTATGTGCAAAAATTTGTATGTGATATGTAAAAATTTGTATATTATGTGTTTGTTTGAGTATTATTAAGTTAATAGAAAAATATTTTTTTAATAAATATCTTAAATTTTTTAGTGTGTTTGATAAATTTCTAATAATAAAAATAAAAGAATTAAAAAAATAAAAAATATTTTCATTAAAATTTATGACAAAAAAATTATATTATTAAATTTAACATGAAATAATATTTATCTTAATATAAATATCAAAAATAAAAATAAATAAATAAACAAATCAACATTAATAAATATTCATATATAATATATTTTTTAAAAATAACCAAATTTAATTGTCTAAATATAAGTAAAATTATTAGTTTTTTAAAAAAAATGGTTAAGATAAAAAAGAAGAGGAATGCTAGGAGGCCAGCAATTTTGGTGTTTTGTAACCATCAATTGGCCATCAATAGTGTTTTTAATGGTGTGAGATTACATCTAATGGTGAGAAATCACGCACTTTTATTTTGATGGTTAAGTGCTGGCCAGAAAACACAAAAGTTCCTGGCCCCTAGACTTTTCCAAAAAAGAATATTGTCTACCTATTAATATTCTTTAAATTGATAATATATCAAATTAATTTTAAAAATATATATAAAATATAATATTTAATTATTTTAAAATAAAGAGAAGAAACTTTTTTAATTAATTTTTTATTATTTTAAATTAATATACTTTTCAGTTTTTATATATCTAGGATGTATTGCTCCCTTCCTGCATCTTCGCACGTATCTCGGATGCACTGTTCCATATTAGAATATAAACATATCTCAGATACAGTGTATTCGAAATGCGCTAATGTTCATATCTTGGATGCACGCGAGATATGACTCTCAGACTTCGTATTACAGTGCATCCAAAATGTGACTATTTTTAGAAGTTATCCACTGTATTCCAAATATGACTAACTACGCATTTTAGTAAATTCTTTCACGTTTATTTAAATCGATAAATATTATATTTATTTAATTTAAATAAAAAAATCCTCATTCTTGTACTATAGTTCATTTTAGCTCATTTACATATACAGTATGCAGCATTCTTCACATTACTATTATTGTTCTTTCTTTTACTTTTTTTTGTTATCATATGTGCTATTATTGTTCACAATTTTTATTTGGTTTGTTATTATATTACTTTATTTTTATTTAGTTTGTTATTATATTCATTATTATTATTTACAGTATAATTTGTTCCATTAATTTTATATATTATAAAATTTAATGTAATTTGTAATTTAAATAATAAAACTCTAAAATCAAATTTAAGAAGAAGTCTTAGTGAAGTGAATATTAAAAATAAAGATATAATAAATTAAAAAAAAGTAAAAAATATAAAAGAAAAATGGAATAATTGAAACACTTAAATATTTTTGACTATCTATATAGAAGAGATATGAATGGGTAATAAGCTTAATAAATATTTCAATAAAATTAATTAAAAAATCTAAAAAAAATAGAAAAAGAATAAAATTTCAATATGTGCATAGACAATTAAAAAATATAGATGAAATATTTTTAAATTTTATTTTTAATTATAAACTAAATTAGTTGGATAATAGACTAGTCTTAGTTGGAATTATGAAAAAAAAAAGTCAACTTTTGAATTTTGGTGAACTAATAAAATTAAGGTATGTTAATTTTGTTATAAAATAATTCATAAGTTAATTTTATTTTTGAAATTTATTAGAGATCTTTTTATATTTATTCTTTTGAATATTTTAAATAAACTAATCCAAAATTTGTTAAGTTTAATAATGAAGATCTTAAATCTTTAGATAATCTTAAACAATGTTTTAAAGACATCATAGCTATTGGTTATGGTGCTTGGACACTATCAAAAGATTTCGACCCCAAATAATTTAATAATTAGAATAAGAGAAAGTCTAGGAGCCAGTAGATTTTGTGGTTTTTAGCCATCAATGATGTTTTTAATGGTGTGAGATTGCATCGTATAGTGTAAAATCATTCAATTTCCTTTTGATGGTTAAGTGTTGGCCTGAATTTAACAAAAGTGCTGTCCTCTAGTACTTCTCTTAGAATAATGAGAATTTTAAAAGTAAAAGTGACATTAATTGTACAAATAAATTAGTCGAAGAAGACATTACTAATTACACAATTATTCAAAGTCCTACTAGAAAAAAAAGAAGAAAGACTTCTGATAAAAAAAATTGAGAAATGAGTTGGAATAATATCTAAATTACAGAATTTGCTTGATCTTATTTTAGTTGGTGTGGAGTCAAAAGCTGTAACTAAGAAAGATGGTCACACTACTACAAAAGCGGAAGATAGCGGCACACAATTAGCAGCTGTTTTGATAATAGTCGCTATCTGATGGATTTCCAGCAGTTTTAATAGTAAACACGGGAAGAGCAGCTATTTGATTTGATTTTGCCACAAATTTAAAAAAAAAACGCTGCTAACCTAATTTTTTTGGCGATATTTTAATTCCTCTTTCCCAAAAACACAACACTCAGCACTCAGCAGCTTCAACAAATAAAAAAAGAAAGAAAGAAATGTTAAGAGAAGAGAGGGAGAAACGGAGAAGGAGAGGAAAGGGAGGAAGGAGTTGGGCCGGCGCTGCTGAGTTCGCCGCCGCCGCCACCGTCGCGTTGACGTGCCGTCGGAAAGCCAGAACCGCAAGAGAAAGAACTGCAAAGAGAGAGGGAGACCGCATCAGCTCACCGCGAAGCCAGCGCCGTCGTCGTCCTCATCACGGGTCTACACCGTCGCGTCTTGCCACTGCCGCCACCACTAAGCTTGCCGTCGTCGCCATTGAAGCCGAAGAGAGAGAGTGCGTTCGAGAAGAGAGGGAGAGCGCGCGCTCACGAAGGAGAAGAACGACGAAAAGGGAAGGAGAAGCAGAAGACGATGAACCCAGGGGAGAAGGAGGAGGTCTGTTCTCGCACCGTCCTTCTCTGTCATCGTGGCTGCCGTCGATTGGGGTCAAGGCCGTCGCCGTCGCACCCTGTTCCAGTCGCCATTAGGGTTTTTTGC
Organism: Arachis ipaensis; assembly: GCF_059453495.1. Lineage (NCBI taxonomy): Eukaryota > Viridiplantae > Streptophyta > Magnoliopsida > Fabales > Fabaceae > Arachis > Arachis ipaensis. The sequence goes on from NC_142437.1 coordinate 111,299,131, forward strand.
TGCTGCCATTGATAGTGCCGCCGTTGGGAGGAGCCGAAAGGGGAGAGGAGGTCGCCGTCAAACACGCCGCCACCAGTTACAACCGTTGCCGAAACCCGGACAGATTCACTGGTAACTCTGCTTCTTCCTTAGTTGTTGACCTCAAGATAAATGGTTCATTAGTTGTTTCCTTGCTGAAAATATATTCCTGCATTCTATCCGATTTGAATTGTCCGATTTGAATTGTCCAATTCTAAACTCATCATCAACTGAGTACAGGTTATTAGCTCCACTAGATTCTATTTTTTATTATCCCTTTTTTCTTTTTAAGTTCCTTAAAAAAAGCTCAAACTTTACATGACCCAGATGAGTTTTGATCTGCCAAAGTTGGTTTTTTTCAGAGCGGAATCAGAGAGAACAGAAAGGAAGAAACATTGGAAGATTGAAATGAATAGGCATAAGAGCAAATGAGTGGTGGGTATGCTGACATGAAGCAGAAAACTAAAGACGAACATGCTCTGTGTGCAGTGTTGTAGTGTTGTTGTGTTGTGTGTTCTGAAGCTCAAAAGTGGAAGGCCCAGAAGATTCTGCATTGCTTTGCATTAGCGCGGCTCTCTTTTCTGAATCCCTCTTGCACTGCAAGGTCATCATCCGCCGCAGCCTCATTGTGCCCTTCTTGATCCTCTATCACCCTTATTCCTCCCACCCACCCACACCCCTGCCATAGTGCCTTAGTTCATCTCTGCCTCTCTATTTTCTTGCAGTCGGTGCCTCCTTTCCCTCTTTCCTATTGTGCGCTGTGAGCTCTTCATCCCCCTGTACCCTCTGCCCTCCTTTCCTCTCTCTTGCCCTTTCTTGCCGACATTGATCCATTGTTGTCTTGTGTGTTACAGATCTCACTTCACGTAGTCATGGTCTTCCCCGCAGTCACAGTCGCAATCGCCCTCTATGCAGTTTGTAGCTACCATCATCCTCCGCGCAGTTCCCACCTGCTCACAGTACCATATCCTTGACTCTGTTTTCTATTCCCAGAATCTTAGATATAGCATAAACTTGTTATCTTGTGCATTTTGTTGTTTTTATGGAATATGCATACAAACTGTTTGATAGTTTTCCTCAGTGAAAAGCGGAGGAGCTCAACCTTTTATTTTCATGGATTTAATAAGCAGTTGCGTGATTCTTTCTCTTTCAAAGTTTTAGTTTGATTGTTTTATTTTATTTGAAATTAGTATATGTTGAAGGGTATCATTGATGGTGTGGTTATGAGTTTATCAAAAGATTGATTATGCTTGGTTTATTCATTATTATGCTTAATGCAATATTTTATGAATGATATGAAGGAGTATTATGGGAGTGGAGAGACAAAGAAAGTATCATGGAAAGAATCACAACTCAAATGGTTGCGTCGTTTCCTCATTGAAAAAGAAGAAGATATTTTGAAGGCCTTAATGCTCGACTTAGGAAAGCATCAAGTTGAAGCTTTTAGAGATGAGGTTATGCCTTTATTTAATTTGTTTATAATTACACTTGAAAATGGCTTGTTTCTGTTCAAAAAAGTGTGTCATCATATATACTATTTACCACTTCTAAGTTTAATGAAAATATTTGACATTATTATTATTGCCTTTCTATTAGTTTAATCTTTAATCAATATAGTTCCTTCCTAATTTAAGCTTTCTTTTAAATTCATGCATTATGCATGCATTGAGTAGTAATAATAGTAACATTTAAAAAAAAAAAAGAAAACTATTTTTCAGTTCTAATTGCTAATTAACGAATTGGCCCTTTTAAGCAGATAGAAACTTTGATGAAGTCCTTGAATTTTGCATTGAGTAATTTAAATCAAATCTCCACCCCTTAATAGGCAACGCTTGTGGAACCGTTGGAATTTTATTTCGTGGCGGTTAAAAACCGCCGTAAATCGCTAAAAGAACCGCCGCTATTCGGCGTGTCCCTTGTAGTGTATCATTATTCCATAAAAAATTGGATCAAGTTGTTGCATGCATAAATTACATGGCCTAAAATTATATAGCTCACAATTCTATTTGGGCATTAAATTAACAAAAATGTCATTTGTATTTTAAAATCAATCGCTAATATATTTATGTATAAATATATGTGTGATTTAATTTATTTTTAATGTATATTTATATTTTAATATATATTTTATACTAATAATTAATTTTAGTAACTGATTTTAATATACATATAATATAGTTGTTAGATTAATGGATAAGCCACATTAAAAAAAAAACTCTTATTGTGTTGAGTGACGATTCCAATCAATAACTTGGAGGAATAGAATTTTTCAAATTGAATGACGTAAATCGTTTCTAAATTCTATGTTTAAAATTTTTTTTATATGAATCTTTATTATTCTTATAGTTGAACTTTAATTTTGTGTTTTGATTTTATATTTTAAAATTTTTACTTAATAATAACACTATGAACACTATTTTTTTTATTATCTTATTTTTTATGTTAATTTAAATTATATAAAATAAATGATTATGAAACAAATAATAATATTAAATATAAAGGACATGAAAAAGATTATGAGTCAGCTCTTATAGTTGTGGAATTGCTAATTACAACTACTTATGATATGTTGTCAAACAAGAGAAAAGGAAATAGATTGTATTGAGATTATAAATAGCATGCATGGAGTAATTTATGTTCATCAAGACGAGCAAGTGCAATTTATTGATATAAAAAAAAAATACTACAACAAATATAATAGTTGTATAATTTTAATGTGTTTTAAATTTATATGAGTTAGTTAGAAATACTTTGTACATGATACAAAAAATTTTGTGGAGGCTCTTCGAATAAAAAAGTTAAATTTTTTAAATCTAACTGAGATTAGTTATATCATTTAAATTTATTTTGAGGTTACATTAATTTTCACTTTAATATGTAACTTAGTTTTTGTATACTTTTTAATGTGTTTCAAGTAAATATTATTTAGTTGATCTAACTTTTAAAGAATTTTTAAGATTTTATCGTCATACAAATTATCATATTCCACAATTTAGACTAGTACCAAATTTTAAATTAAACCATGAAAAATTTAACTATTGTCATTCAAGTTTAAGGACAAGACTTTTAGAGTATGCAAAGTAAGATAGAATATACTATAAAGGAAAAAGCTCAGTATACAAGCGATTAGGGCTTGTAACTATTACAAGTTCATTAACGCCTAATCCACTAAAACGCGTTGCAACTCCTACGTCACTTACACGCGCTATACAAAGATCCCGCGTTTGTATAACTACCAAATTTAAAAGATTTGTTTCCTTCTTTGTTTTCCTTCTTTCCAAATTTCATCGTTCTTCTTCTCGCGCGTCTTCCCCTGGTTTTTCGATCGTTCTTTTCTTCTCCTTTCTCATTGGTTTGTTCTTCGTCATTGACGTTAGTTCTTCTATCTGTAACTCCAGCTTCGTTTTCTTTTCGATTTTCTGGTTTCTGAAATCAAAGTTTGAACTCGTTTTGAAGATAATAGATGATTCAACCTTAGATTGTCAGCTGAATCAGGGCGAAGTGGAGCACAAATAGGAAGGAAAACGAGATTAAGAATCAATTGATTACATGTAGCAAAGAGGAAAAATGAAACCCTAATAGCAAAGACTCATTTGATAGGAATTGGAATGATTTTCTGCTAAATTTTGGTCTTGTGGACAACAAGTGGCTTTCAGGTAGTGTTGGGTTAAAATCTGCAGCAGAGGTGTAAATTTAATTTTTTATCGGGTGTATTTATAGTCTGTGTTTGGGTGTATTATGCAGATCTCTATGCAGACCGTCATATATGGGTTCCAATCTATTTGGAATTTTGGATCACCACTTCATATTATAGTACCTGTAAATCAGACATTTTGAATACACCAGAGAGAGTTTAATTAATTTTGGTCTTGTGGACAACAAATGGCTTTCAGGTAGTGTTGGGTTAAAATTTGCAGTAGAGGTGTAAATTTAATTTTTTATCGGGTGTATTTATAGTCTGTGTTTGGGTGTATTATGCAGATCTCTATGCAGACCGTCATATATGAGTTTCAATCTATCTAGATCACCACTTCATATTATAGTACCTATAAATCAGACATTTTGAATACACCAGAGAGAGTTTAATTAATTTTGGTCTTGTGGACAACAAGTGGCTTTCTGGTAGTGTTGGGTTAAAATCTGCAGCAGAGGTGTAAATTTAATTTTTTATCGGGTGTATTTATAGTCTGTGTTTGGGTGTATTATGCAGATCTCTATGCAGACCGTTATATATGGGTTCCAATCTATCTGGATCACCACTTCATATTATAGTACCTGTAAATCAGACATTTTGAATACACCAGAGAGAGTTTAATTATGGAAAAAAAATTTACTTATAATTGGATCAAATATATTTACACCATGTGTTCAATTTCTTACAAGAGTATATAACAGTTACATTAATCAGTGACAATATCATTAGAATCTATCTGACAAAATGGATTCAATAACAATGAGGATGGCCTGGACAGTCTTATTGCATCACTTCTCCTCGCTCATATTTCTGAATTTCTCACTCAACAGATGGGTTGCACACTTTAGGTCCTTGATTTGCTGTAAACAAAGCAAAATTAGAGTTAGATATATTTCTATTATGAAAAACTGATTTGATCGAAGATATATATTTGTTCTTACATTTTTTTCAGCTTGGTTTCTGCCTGCCATTTTTTCTGAAATGAAAAATACACCCATAGATATCAGTAAGATACACCCATAGATATGAGTCAGATACACCCATAGATATCAGTCAGATATCACTCAAATACACCCAAATGATTACAAAAATACACCCAAAGGATTACAGAAAATACACCCAAACGGTTACAAGAATTCACCCAAACCAAAATTCGTTGAAGTACATCTTATGCATAATTCAGAACTCTTTCTCTTTCTCCTCCTCATCTTCTGCTGCTTCTTCTTCTTCAAAAACGATTTTACCATGAAAAATCGAAAAAAAAAAGAGAAAATAGAGAGAAAAGACGTAAATGAAGAAGAAGAAAATGAGGAAAACGAGGAAGAAGAACGTGCAGAAACGAAAGAAAAGGAGAAGAAGAAGAGTAAGAGGAAGAAGAACGTGCAGCAAGAAGAAGAAAAAGAATTTTAGAAACCATGAAAATCGAAAAAAAAACGAAGAAGAAGAAGAAGAAGAAGAAGAGGAAGAGGAAGAGGAAGAGGAAGAGGAAGAGGAAGAAGAAGAAGAAGAGAAAAAGAAGAAGAAGAAGACGAAGAGGAACCGTTTGAGTGGGGCGCGTGTAGTTACGCTCCATTCAAAATGAGTTAATGCGCGTGTTAATGAAGTTTTGGCTGATAACTTGTAAAACTTGTACGGCCTTTTTACTTGTATGTGTAGCAGGCCCCTACTATAAAATGTGCTATTAAAAGCCAAATTTAAAACACAATGTGATATCATTATTACATGTTTTATCCTTCATAATTTTTTAGAAGAATGATAGATTCTAGTGACATAAATATTTTACAAAAATTTAAAGATATTGTTTCATTACAAACCAACAAAGATGATGCTACTACTATAAATAATAGATTAATAATTTCTGAAATTAATGAATGAAAAAAATTAATACAAAAAGATGTTCGGACAATGTAAAAAATAAAAAACATTATAAAAGATCAATTATCATATCAAATGAATTAGTATAGTTAATTCTTTTTTTTATTATTATTAATAAATTCTTTTATGATTGAATGTCTTTTTAAATAATTTTATTATTATAAAAGTATTTTTATATGTTTGTATCTAAACAATAACATCTTTTAAATAAATATTTTTAAATAAGATATTTAAATATAAAATTATTTTTATTTTTATAAAAATAAAAAAAACATTAAAAATATAATTTTTTAAAAAACTCACTCAGACAAGTCCTATATCCATAAGTTTGTGTTTTATACAAAATTTTTTGTAAAAAAAAGACTGAAAAAGACAAAGAGATAGATGATGTATGCATGCATTTTTTTTTTCACTAATAAACTTGTACTAATTTAATTGAACGTAATTACAAAAATACTTATACATATACACTTGTAAAAATATAGAAATGTTGTTGTTTTCGAGGAGAATTTTGTTTTTTTGTGTTCTTAACAAGTTTTTTTTTTTTTTCTGAAAATTTGTTAGCGAGACCTAAAATATAATGCTGAAACAGATTTTCTCTGTTTAAGAATAATTATTTTATTCACCTTTTTGAAGTTTAAAATATTTGTCTTATTTATAATATTGAAGTTGTATTAAATTATTTTTCAATTTTTACTATTAATAACTATTTAACTTTTAAAAGAGTATGAGTGAGCCTTAATTGTATTAGTTAAATTATTTCTAGATAATTTTATCTGATTATATAATTTTCTACATTCACTAAATTGTCTTTTTGTTTCATTTAATTTATGTTTTTATATAACACAAATTTTGAAAATGATGGTTTTTTTTTGTTTTCTTCAAGATTTTATGAAGTACAAAGTGAAAAATAGAATATGAAAATAAACAACCGATTACGCACTAATATGCCTTTTTGTGTCATTTAGTTTATGTTTTTCTAAGAACATGAATTTTGAAATTGAAAATCTAAATAAAGAATCATTTGCATTAGTTTTTTTTTTTTTTTCTAAAAAAGATTTTATGAAGTACGAAGGAAAATTAGAAGATAAAAAATTAAAAACAAACAAAATAATTTTATTATTATTTTCATTATATCTTAATAAAATTTTGGAAACATAACATATAAAAAAAATACAAAAAAACTTGTTCATACTTCCTATAAGACTAAATCAAACAAACAACGACCTTGTCAGAAATCTGGCGATACCATCTAAAAGACATTTTCGTGCTTATCTTAATGGATAAGTAATTGTTAAACGGGACGATATTTGCAGCGAGTCAATCTGAATTTTCTTTATTTGTCTAGCAAAAGATATATATAGAACTAACATGAATGTCAAAATCTATCTTATTTAAGTTCTGTGATTTTCTACCATAATTAGCAACTAAGAACCGTCAAGCAACATATAGTTTCTTTTTCGACAAGATAACCACCAGGTGTATTTGATTAAATAGGTAAGAGAGTAAATTAAAGGGTGAAATTGGTTTCTATAATTTTATAATTTCTGAAATTTATAATAAATTAATTTAATCATTATAATTTAAAATCCCAATAAAGTTGGTGTTTAAGTTTTTAAATATGTTGTCATTATTTTTTAGTGTTTACGAAAAAATTTGTTATAAAAAAATTGTTTCGGTTTTCAATATATTTATTATATATTTTTTAAAATAAAAATTTAAAAAGCTTTAATAATAATAATTTTATTATATATTCTAAAATTATATTAATATTATGTGTTACAAATTAATTAACCTATATTATTTCATCATTGTATATGGTAATAATAATCTCTTGTATATTTTTTTCTGATTGTCCACCAAATTTCCAAGTCCAATGGGTTCACGAGATTTATTTAAAGTTTGTAGTCGGTTAATAAATTATTACATACATAAAATAAAATTTAAATTTTTGATATTTTTTTATGATATTTTTTAATTTGACGATTAATAAATTATTGTTTGATATAAAATATTTATTTAAATAAATTAATAAATTAACTATTAAATTAAATTCAATTTAATTAAAGTGTTAATATTATTTAAATTAATTAATTATTATAGTAATTTAAATTGGTTATTTTTTCGTCACATTAAGAAATGAAAATAGTACCACATAAAATAAAAATTTCTGAAAAAAAAAGGCTAAGGATACAAGGGCCACAATAATTGAACCCGTGAGAAGTTGGGAGAGTGAGAAAAGTAAGCGAGTGGGGGTGGAAGAACGCCAAAAGTGGGTCAGACAAGTGTTTGTCCATAGCACGCAGATTTTGGTTGTGACAGCAAAGCTTTCCTTTTAGTGTTTTTGTATTCTTATTATTATATTATATGTACTTTCAAAAATGCTGTAGAAATTTCTTCATTCATGTATAATTTCATCTTCCTCTTCTGGATTCATCCACTTTCACTTTCTCTCTTATCTCCTATTCTCCCATTTGTTAGACTTTAGGTGGCTTCATCAAAAACATAAACGGTTGAACCAATCTTACAGGATTCTACAAAATTTATTTATTTATTTTGAATTAACATGTAACTATATTCTTTTTAAAGTGTTATAGATAAGTATTTATATTATACAAAATATATAATAAAATATCATTGAATCTTAATGTATTTCCAAAAAAAAAAAAGCATTTTTTAAACTATAAAACCTAAATTTTAATTTCTAAATTTTAAATGTTAAACTCTAAATCTTAAAACTCTGAATCATAAATTTTAAATTCTAAACTTTAAATTTAGAATCATTCTTATAAAATATAATAAATAAAAAACTAATTTATCTAATTATCATTAACGAGTGTTTAATAATGAACCTAAAATATCACATTATTTTCAAATTTTATATAATTTTTTTATATCATAAACAACCGTGTTATACTATATACATACAAAAAATTAATTACTAAAATAGAATATATATTAAAGTATTATATATATATTAAAAATAATTTAAATAATATATATATTTATAAACAAATATATAATGATTGATTTTTAATGTCCAAAACATTTGTATATATGTCGCAAAAGATCTCAATTGAACAATTAGGTTAATGATTTCAAAATTCATAAAAAGTTATTAGTTTAGTCAAAAGATAAGTTCTAATATTATTTATAATTAAGTGATGTTAATTTCTCACCAAACTAGTTAAACAATAAAATTTTAAAATGTCAAGCCTAACAACAAGAAGCACCAGTGGTCTAGTGGTAGAATAGTACCCTGCCACGGTACAGACCCGGGTTCGATTCCCGGCTGGTGCATTCATTTTTTCTTTATTGTTTTTTCCCCCTTCCAACCCAACAAACTTACCATAGGAGAATTTTCAGTTTTTCACCAAACAGCAACACTCACATCCAAGGGCAGTATCTGAAATGTATATATATTATATTTGGAACCTACTTACAATAAAAATCTATGTAAAAGAAAATCAAGATGATCCTCAAGAACAAACATACCATGCTTTTTTTTTTTCTTTTACATAATCTCAACCCTTTTAGTAAACTAGTGTAACTCAGAACCTATCTACACAAATACCATTTCTTATAACCTCATATGCCTCTCTACTCCTTGTTCTCTTTAGGCCAGCACTCACGTAGAGTTTCGATTCGTCGGTCCAAACCATGGTAAGCTTAACCCAGATAATTACTTTTGTCTTCATTCCCTCTATCTCAGCTAGTTTTCCTTTTCCAAGTTGACCAATCACCGTGGTGGAGAATCGCATGACTGTTTGATCCCTGTAACCGACCTCACATACTTGAGGAATGTTAACAACTAGTTTTCCTGTCTCTGGATTGAACTCATAGTTTGTTGCATCTTTAGGGAAGAGTCCACTTGGTAGATCATACTCCTTTAGCAATTCCGGCAATGGCTTTTGAACCGATCCTGTGGAAGCAATGTTATCAAAATAGAAATCAGGAATCTTAAATTGAATTTCTGCAGCATCAATGGGAATAGTAGACATATATATTCTAAATCTATGCAACAATGTTCTGAAGAATACCAATAGTGCTATGTCAAATAGAACCATCTGATGTCGAAAACTAGAATCACCTTTATATCTAATAGGATCTCGAAAAAATTGACATACTTTTTGTGAAAATCAGATTGTAAACAAGTGCAGAATTAGACATCAAAATCAAAATATTGGACTATTGGTGGTTATCAAGTGTATATGATTAATGTCAAACAAGTAAAGAGTTACAAACCTTTTACTTTGTTAACCAACCATTTTGCTCCTCCTTCAATACTGCTTTGCAGTGACTAATCATCAATGAAAAAAGAGGTGTCAATTTAAGCATTCTTCAAGCCAAAAAAATTATCCTAAACATTTGTTGTATTCTAATGGAAACAGTAATAGGATTATTAAAAAGGAAAACTCAATGTTCAATTATGATGTAGCTGCATTCTTTAACAGCGGGTGAGGAAAATAATCTTAATTCGTGAACCTAATTAAGTCACAGAATTTCTCAAAACCATAACTTGTATATTTAAATCAATCATACATAATTTAGTTTTTACAAGTAAAAGATAACTTTGATTACTTACAACAGAAGAAAATACATTGTTTGAAAAATTGATTTTATAGCTCAAATATTCTGCATGATTACACCTATGGATTTAATTTAATGGAAAATTTCAGACATCCAAATCCAATAAAGGGTCATCAAATAAAAATCCGTTGTTGATCCAAAATGATAGAATAGACTAATTTCAAAAGGAGTACAAAATTCAATTCTCACAGATTAATAAACAATTTCACCAATTCTGAGAACCTAGAAGGATCCTCCATCATAAAAAATAATAACAACAACAATAATCACAATAAATAATCATGATTGAAATAAAAAGTGCAAAATTTTGGTAAGAAAAAGAGAAAATTACACACGTTGATGTCATTACCAACGGAACTAAGTTCCCCCTTGGCCTTTTGATTGAACCAATAGGATCCAACTTTGCCTGCTATCGCATCCATCTTCTTCTTCTTCTTCTTATTCTTCAAACGCAAACAAAAAAGGTTCTGTTTTTATTATTGTTGCTCCTTTCTTTCTACCTTCCTTCAGAGAAAGAAAGAAACGACTTTTTCCTCGTTCTTCCTTTCGACTTTTCGCTCCAAATAATAATATCATTAATTATGTATAATTAATATTTTATTTTTTGAGAAATACGACATGTTCATGGAAAATTTTACTATAGACTTATAGGTTTTAAAGAATAAAAAATACAAAAATAGTCTTTAAGAAGTTTTTGTAATTTATTTATACGTACATAAAGTCCTTAAGAATTTAAGGATGGAATTATTAATTATAGGTAAGAGTGAATTGCGTTATTATAGCCTTTTTTTTTTAATTTATAAATTTACCATAGAAGTTTTTCGAAAATTTACTTAGTACTTTTATTTTTTAGAATCTATAAATTTTTTACAAAATTTTCTATAACTTATTTGTCTTACTATTCTTTATTTTCTATTTATTTCAAAGTCCGGTTTTGTTTGATAAATTATTATTTATTGTTTAACTTGTTTTTAGTGTATTTTCATATTATAATATATATTATATACGAATAACTAATTTAGTAATTAATTTTTAGTGTTTACGTAATTTTATTAGTTCATAATTTAATCAAATATATGTTAACTTGAATAATCTTAAAAAAAAAAAATCTTGGATAATCAATTTATTTTATCCAAATTGAGGAGTTTTGTGGAGACTTAAAATTAAGTTACTATTATTTGTATTCTTTTTATTTTAATTAAGAGTTTTGTAAAGTCAAGCTGAGTTGGTGTATGAAAAATAAATGTTTGGTTAAAAAGGAGAGATAATCAACAAGAGAAAATACTACATGAACTAATATTATTTTTTTCAATTTTTTCATGCTACTACTATATTTTTTTTCTTTGTATTAGAATGATATTTATCATAAAAATGTGTAGGTATAATTATTGATTGTTTAACATTTCTGAATTGTATGAATAGTATATTACCCATTAAAATTATATTTGTGAGGTTGACTTTGTCAACAAATATTTGTAAGAATTTTATTTTTTTGAAAATTTTCTATTAATAATGAACGAATACTAGTTTGAACAAGAATTAGAGAATTAGAGAGAGAAAGACTGAAAAAAGAATTTGAGATTATAAAATTGTGTATGTGAATTACAACTAAGTTGAATCTTATATCACTACAAAAAAGTTTTAGAATAATGACCGATTTTGCGACCAATAAAAATTTTTTAGAAAAAAAAGTTGGTTGCTAAATTGGTCGCTAAATTTCAATTAGTGACCGATTTAGTGACTACCCACTCTTGGTCACTAAAATCAGTCGCTATTTTTTAATTTAGCGATTGAATTAGCAACTAAAACAAAAAAAGGCTTTTGGGGTCCGTTGGTGACTAAATCGGTTGCTATTTTTAATTTAGCGACTGATTTTGTGACCAATATAAAAACAAGCTTAATAATTGTTGGTCGCTAAATCGGTCGCTAAGAAGTTGGTCACTAAATCGGGTGCTAAGTGTTAAAATAGTAACTGTTTTAGCGACCAACTTTAAAATGCTGCTTTTAAAGTAGTTGGTCGCTAAATCAGTTGCTATTTTATAATTTAGCGACTGAATTAGCAACCGATATAAAAATAGGTTGAAAAAATAGTTGGTCATTAATTTGGTCGCTAATGTAGCGGTCGCTAAATCGGTTGCTAAGAAATAATATAACAACCGATTTTAGAGACCAACTATGAAATCATGGGGTTAGAACAATTGGTCACTAAATCGATCGCTATTGTAATTCTTAGTGACTGAATTTGCGACCACTACAAAATTTGTTATAAATTAATTAGTTGTTAAATTGGTCACTATTTTTTTTACTAATCAATATATTAAACAAATTAAATTTTAAAATAAATTAAAAGAAAACATAACTTTTGAACCCTAATCTACGCTGAGCTCTCTCCTCACACAGTGTCCCTCTTGCGCCTCCCTCACTCTCCGGCGAGTCCTGTTTGGCGTTGTTCTTGTCGGCACCATTCTCGTCGGTGCCATCTCGCCTCCTCGAGTCTTCATCATTGTTTGCTCCCTCGCCGTGTTCTTCTTCTACTCGTTCATCCATTGTTGCAGATCGTCGCATTCCCGTCCAGATTTTCCGTTGCTCGCATCGTATCGTTCTTTTTTCAGCGCCGCCTCCTGTGGTAACTTCTTCTCCGTTAACAACAACAGTCTTCCAGTTAAGCAGATTTTCTCTTTCAGTCAAGGTACTTCATCTTCGTATCTCTGATTTTGTTTTCTCACTATAATTCCAGAGAAGTTTTCACTATTTTGATTTTAATTTGGTTTTATCTATTAGGATATTAATTAAGCGTCTCTAATTTGCTGTTGTTTATCTATTTCTCTGTCTTTTTGTCTATTATGTGCTTTAATTTCAAATTATTAGCTTTGTCGTAGATCGTTGCATCACCATCCAGATCAGCCGTCCGGATCCGCCGTTGCTCATCGTCTAAATCCTTTGGTGAAGCTGACAGAGGTATATAATTTTTTATTTTGTACTATTTTCGTTGTTCTTCGCTTTTCGCGCTCTTTTCAAATTATTTGCATTATGCAGTTTTTAATTTTAGATTTTTATTTCTGAGAATGGCCAATGTAGATAGGCATGCTGGGAACATTTTGTTCAAGAAGGCAGGTGGCCACATTTCTCTCATTCCTATTGATCACGGCTACTGTCTACCGGAACAAGTAAGCAATTTCACTTTCTGTGCATTGATAATTTTTTGTCTGTATATCTGATTAGTATATGTAAAATTGGTGAATATGGATAAATGTGTTATCTATGCAGGCTTGAAATTGGGTGTTGCATTGTTAGAAAAAAGTATTGGCCTATTGAAATTAAGATGATTCTTATTAACCTTAGGTGAATATCAGGGCTTACCTATTTTATTTGTTCTATATGCAGTTTGAAGATTGCACATCTGATTGGCTATACTGACCCCAAGCGCGCCAAACTTACTCTGCTGATACAGTTGATTATATTAATCCCTGGATGCTGAGAAAGATATAGAACTTCTGAAATATTATCGGTGGGATGTTCCAGTTGAGTGTGCACGTACACTCCGTGTCTCCACAATGTTATTGAAGAAAGGGTTGAGAGAGGTCTCACTCCTTGTTGTTTGTTGTGGGTATAACCTCAGATTTGGAATTTTGATTTTACTTGAAACTTATCTCATAGAGGTTGTTGAATTAGACCGGTATAAAGTTGGATCTTCGAAATCTTGAGACCCTGAGGACAGTAATTGAAGGGAGGAGACCATTGGAGTGGGTATGGGAGTAGTTCCTTGCATGCCAACTTTGAATAACAAATTAGTAATGTATCTTATTTGAGATAAATGTAGTTGTCCTACTTGAATGTGTAAGACTTCAATACCTAAGAAATAACTTAAATATCCAAGATCTTTAAGAGAGAAAATATTATGCAGCTTTTGTATCATGTTAGATATAGCATGAGAATCACTACTTGTAAGTATAATATCATCAACGTAACAAAGTAAACACATAACACTATTGCCATCATTTCTAACAAAAAGGGAGGTATTTGATTTTGTAGAGTAAAAACCAATTTTTTGTAGAGAATGGCTAAGTTTCAAAAATCACTCTCGTGGTGCTTGTTTGAGGCCATAAAGGCTCTTGTTTAGTTTACAAATCATGTCCGATGTGCCTTGAACAAATCCTAAAGGCTGTGTCATATAAATAGCTTGATGTAAATCCCCATTTAAAAATGTGTTATGAAAATCAAATTGGCATATCACCCAATTCCTAGATAAAGCAATAGATAGAATCACACGTATAGTGGCAGGTCTTATGACTAGACTAAAAACTTTCTTAAAATCAAAACCTTCAACTTGGTGGAATCTTTTTATCAAGCGAGCTTTGTATCGTTGTATGGTACCATTTGGGTTCTTTTTAATTGTAAAGATCCACTTGTAGCCAATAATATTGGCATGAGGTGGAGGTATGACAAGGGTCCATGTTTCGATGTTAACGAGAGCTTTGTATTCCTCTTTCATGGCATCATGTTATTTTGGTATTTTGAGAGCTAAAGTAGCATTTTTTAGTGATAGTTCTTCTATATCGTTAGTACTATGTATAGAAGTAGTATATGCTTTAGGTTTTGATATGTCACTCTTTGATCTAGTGATCATTTGGTAAGTATTAATAGGGTATGTGTTGTTGGGAGGTAGTGGAATGTCTACTACAGAGACAGGTTGCTGCTGTTGTATGGGTTTAGATAACAAGAATTCATCAAGAGGAGAAGTCTGATGAGATGTTAGTGGTTGTATAAGATCAGATGAGGTTGAGGATGGGATGGACTGGGGGGGTTATTATATGTGGTTCAATGTTGTCGTTAGGTATAGTAGGTGTTTTAGGTGGAGACAGAATTGGTTGTATAGTTGGTATACAAGGAACTGGTGTCTGATCTGAGAATTTTGTGATGTTTGGTTTGTGGAAGAATAAACTTTAAAATGGAAATTGAAATTCATCAAAGAGAGCATGACGTGTAATATAAATTTTACCAGTGGAGAAAAAATATTTGTAACCTTTGTGTTGAGTGGAATAGCCTAAGAAAACACATTTATGTGACTTATAATGAAATTTGAGAGTATTGTAAGGGCGAAGGTGACGGTAACAAGCGCTGTCAAAGGTTTTAAAAAAGGTGTAATCAGGTTTAGCAAAGAAAAATATTTCATAGGATGTTTTTTGAGATAAAATAGGAGTAGACAAGCAATTAATTATATATGTAGCAGTTAAAAAAGATTCATCCCACTAGGTGTGGGGCATTTTAGCATGAGAAAGCATGGTCAAACCCATTTTAGTGATGTGGCGATGCTTTCTCTCTGGACATTCATTTTGTTCTGGGATGTATGGACATGATACGCGCTGAAACATGCCATGATGTTGAAGGTATTCTTTAAAGGAATGAGAGAGATATTCCTTACCATTGTCGGATTGAAGCATTTTGATGTTATGACCTGTGAGTTTTTCCATGGATGCTTTATATTGTTTAAAAGCTTCAAAAACTTGTAACTTATTTACAAGCAAATAGATACAGGTATATCTATATTTATCGATAAAAGTCACATAATATTGAAATTCAAGGTGAGAAATCATGGGTGTTGAACCCCAAACGTTAAAGTAAACAAATTCTAAAGGATAATGATATGTAGTTTCTGAAATAGGAAATGGTAACTTATGCATTTTTGCTTGCATGCAATGATCACAAACAGAGTTAAAGGAATCCAAAAAAATTGACAATTTTATTATATTTTGGAAGATTACAATTTGTAAAGACATGTTTTACAATTTTAGGAGCAGCACATCCAAGTTTATAATGCCATAAAGTGTAAAAGTGACATGAGTCTGATTTTTCAACATTATTAACAACAGGGGTGTGATTTTTATAAGTGATAGTATTAACAAAATTGTAGATTTCTTGAGTCCTATGTCCACGTAGAAGAGCTTCTTGAGTGTGTTCGCATTTGACTAAGCAATTGTGTGTATGAAATTCAAAGAATACCTAATTGTCCTCATAAAATTTACCAACACTTATCAAATTCTTTGTCAAATCAGGAGTATATAAAAGTTGATTTAAAGCAAATAGGCTATTTGAGTCTTGCAAAAATATATGAATTTTCAGAATGTAAGATGAACATACCTGAACCATCTCCCAATAGAACCTATTCTGGACCTTCTGGTCCATGATATTCATGGCTCGAAACAAGATTATTCAGGTCAGGAATGAGATAGTGTGAGGCGCCAGTGTGTGGATGCCAAGAATCATCTGTTAATAGTGATGGTGCAACTACATAGGCCTGAAGATGATGAAAGGAAGAAGAGGGTGGTAGAGGAGTAGAGGATCTTGTGGTGTTTGTAGTGGGGGAGGTCATGGATTATTGAGAGTTGATGGGAGGTCGAAAACCCTGAGAATTAGCCGGGGAAGGAAAGCTTTGATCGAAGCAATGATAACATGACCATGCAAGATGACCTAATTTTCTATAAACCTGGCATTGTGGACGAGTTGAGGTGTAGGAATTGCAACCCCCTCGATTAAATCTAGCTCCTTTTCCATGTCTTCTCCAAAAATTTGTTTGTGAATAGTATGCTTGAGCAATCATGGATTTTGATTTGCAAAATATTTTTAGTATGTTGTCATGTGTTTGTAGTAAATTTTCAATTTTATTGAGTGTGAATGATTCTATTTTTGCAAAGACTGTGGATACGAACATTTGATAATCTTTATTGAGGCTCTCAATGATAACATCAATTTGTTCTTTAATAGTGAGATGATTTTTCAACACTACTAAAGAATAAAAGAGGTGTTTGAGCTTACTCATATAATCGGTAACTGTTAACACAGCTTTCTTGATAGTTTTAATTTGAGATTTGAGTTGCTTAACTTTGTATCTTGTAGCCTTGGTGAAGTAATCTTCAAGTTTTTTCCACATTTCATAACAAAAGGTGCTACCAATCATCTTGTTATTGAAATCTTGATCCATGGAGACTAGAAAGAAAGAAATTAAGTTGTAATCTTCTTGTCTTTATTGCTTGTAAGTCTTTGATTCAGTACCAGTGAGAGCATTAACATCAGATTCAAATTGAGGAGGAATTGAATCACGCTTGAAATGATCTTGTAGATCTTGGCCTCTAATTGCTACAAGTGCCTGTGCTTGCCACGTTTTGAAGTTGTTCTCTCCCAATTTGTAGGCTATAGGATTCTAAAAATATTTTGGAATGAAAATTGTTGGAACAATGACAGCATTATTGTCTAAAAGGTTTGATTAGCTGAATCAGCAGTGATGGATGAAGCTATAGATCAAGGTACCATAGCTCTTAATACCATAAACGAATTCTACCTTGAGTAGAGAATTAGAGAACTAGAGAGAAAAAGACAGAAAAAAAAATTTTAAGATTATAAAATTGTATATATAAATTACAGTTAGACTGAGTCTTATATAACCCCAAGAATGAGAAAACAGAAGACTCATCATTCACAATAACCCAACCAAACATATCTCAACTCACTCTACTAATAATAACAAATTCTAATAAACTTTTTTTTTTCTATAAATTGACTAACCTGTATCCTTTTTAAAGAAAAGAAAGTATTTGGAGAGTCTTAGCTCTTAACAGATTTCTTCAAACCTATATTTTATTATTCTTGAAATTGTGGAGTTCTGTTAATATTTGAATTCTTCCTTATTAAAATATTACAATATTATTCAAGCCGTTATTTTTTTATTTCGTTTTTTTTAGGTATTAGAAGCCAATAAAATTTCAGGAGGTTGAGTTTTGGACGAGAATTTTCAAGAGGTTATAGTGCGTGGTGTTCTTGGTTTTTTGGAGATTTCTTTCTTTTTTTTTTTTGGGTTAGATTGGAAATTTCTTTCTAAAGTCATGTTAGCATTTTAAATTATTGTTAAAAAGTTTTGGTGATATGTCATGTTAGGTTTGGACTTTTTTGGGTCTGTAAAGTTTGGGCTTTAGTTGTTTATTGGAATATTCTAAGACAGTTCAACTTTTGAGACCCAAATTTCCAAAGGATTAAAAAAAGTTGAAAATAAACTATCATTTTTATGACAAAAAAATAAACTATCATTTTATGTACCAAAATTAAAAAATATCATATTGAACTATAAAAAATACGATTAAATTTTTTAAACAAAAAATTGATAAAGTTTCTAGAGAAAAAATTGACATTTTAAATGTTTTATGACCTA
The DNA here is from genome assembly GCF_059453495.1 of Arachis ipaensis. NCBI lineage: Eukaryota > Viridiplantae > Streptophyta > Magnoliopsida > Fabales > Fabaceae > Arachis > Arachis ipaensis. The sequence continues at coordinate 111,317,508 of NC_142437.1, forward strand.
AAATTTTTATGAAGTTGTAATGTTTAAATAATGTGTCCTTTAAGTCTAACAAAAATTTTAAAAATATTCCTAAATTTTATTTTATTTCAATTTTATATCAAAAGATTTTGATTTGTATCAAATATGTCCCGACAACTAAATTTTTAAAAAATTTAAAACCAATCCAACAATAATGAATGAAAATTATTCTTGATTTGCTTGTGTTAAAAGTTATTTTTATGAAATTATTATTGAATTGGTCATAATTTTTGAAAAATTAGCTGTGAGTGATATATTTGATACAAATAAAAAATTTTTGAAATAAAATTAAAATAAAATAAATAATCTTAAAAATATTTTAAAATTTTTTACCAATGATAAAATAATCTTTACTTAATAATAATTGACAATGATTATGATGATACTCTAGTAGAAATTAATTTTGCTGTAAAAGCTATTCTTAGAGTGATTAAAGATTATGATATATAGGATGAGGTAAATAGGTCGTAATAGATGTAATACAATATACATTTTGTCTTTATCAATTATTTAGTAATAATATAATCTTCCAAGAAATTAACTAGCTAGTAAATTCAAACCAATTTATTGTTGATAATCTTCTCCAATAATTTAGAAAAATAAATATTAAAATTCCCATTTTAATATATGCATACTTGTGCCGAATCCAACGTACCTAACTAGCTTCTTCAACATAATCCAAGATGTTATTGTTATATATCACTTTTTGCTTTTTTATTAACGGCCATAAAATCACTTCTTTTAAAAATTTTAATTGATAAAAAATAATACATAAATAATTATATTTTTAAGATATTTTTATATAATTTTTTTTAGATTTGTATAAATTTTTGCATAATTTTTTTTATTTATCTTATATTTTTTAAAAAATAACAAGAATCGAATTATAAAATTTTTATTATAAAATTTTTGATATTATATCATAAAATTACTTATTTTAAAAAATTTAGCTAATAAAAGAGATAAATAAATATTTATATCTCTAACACTGAATAGAACAAACTAAATTAAGGTAGAGTTGTTAGAATAAATCATTTTATTAATCCAGATAATTCATATTGAATCACCAAAAATATATATCATATTGTGGAAGTGTATCTGAACTCATAAGAGTTATTGGAAGAATTTCGTTATTTGATTCTCCTCAATCAAAGCCTTCTGTATCCTTAATAGGCTGAATGACAATTCTTTGATGGAAAAAGAACCATGGAGGCGGCTTTGATATGTTGAGGATCGAAACCCTTAAGTCACTATTTATATTTGAGTATGACACCCATTAAACCCTAAAGCCCAAATAAAAATGATATTTAAATCCCAAGTAAAGATAATATCTGGTTTTATTCTCGTTCAATTCCAAATCAAAAGTAATTATAACTTATTCAATTTAACATTTATAACAATAAATAAGATCATCGTTATATGAGTAATTTAATTTGAAATAGCATAACTTGTGATTATAATTAATATATGTATTGTCCATGAATAATTAGAAAATTAAATAATTTTCCAACAATCTCCAACTTGGACTATACATATATTCTTTCCTGAGATAATCACATCTTATAAACTTTATGCACACATCTGAATGCTATTTCTCTTATTACTTTAACAATCTGGTCCGTCTCATATATTAGTTATGGAATTACCGCAACTCTTATCATATTAGTATCGTGACAGAACCACGATAATCACCATACTAATATACTTAACGACATAGATCAAATTTGGATGAGTAATATGAAAATTACATACCAAGTGATCTCGTGCATATCTATTTCCAGTTGGTCCAATTTTAAAACTTTATTAAGATCAAACACAACAAATATTGCAAAATAAATATTTCACATAACATGAAATAAACCATCAATTTAATTCTGCAGAAAGATAATTCAATATCTGTCATAGGACATATAGCCTAAAATAAACTCCCACTAAATCAAGGCATCACATATATTGACGCCCATCCGAGCAGTGTGCTCATGAAAGGCTTTAGGGATCAATCCTTTGGTTAATGAGTCTGCTAGCATATACTTTGTTCTTATATGTTCTATGAAAATATGTTTTTCTTGAACTTTCTCCTTGACAACTAAGAACTTGATGTCTATATGTTTCGATTTTGTCGAGCTCTTATAGTTGTTGGGGTATAGTACTGCTGACTTATTGTCACAAAATATCTTCAATGGCCTTTTAATGTCATCTACTATATGAAACTCAATGATAAAGTTTCGCAACCATATGCCATGTTTTGATGCTTCAAAGCAAGCAACGTACTCTGCCTCCATTGTTGAGGAAGCTACAAGAGTCTATTTGTTAGACTTCCATGCAATAGCTCCTCCAACCAACATGAAGATATAGCCTGAAGTAGAGCGTCTACTATCTTGGCATCCTGCAAAATCAGAATTAGATTACCCAATGATCTCCAAATTTTCTGATTTCCAATAAGTAAGCATGTAATCCTTTGTTCTCTTCAGATAATGCAATACACTTTTAACAATTATCCAATAATTCATGCCAAGATTGCTCAAGTATCTATCCAACATTCTCACTATGAATGATATATCAAATGTGTGCAGACTTGAGCATACATTAAACTCCCTAGTGTTGATGCATAAGGTTTATCATGCATTGTTGTCCTCTTAAGATCATTTTTGGGGCATTGCTTGAGATTAAACTTGTCTTCTTTAGCTACAGATTTGTCCATTGGTCTACAACTTTTCATATTATATCTACTTAAAATCTTTTCGATATAGTTCTTTTGTGATAATCCAAGAATACCTTGAGAGCGATCTCTTAGTATCTTGATTCCTAATACAAAAGAGGCATCACCAAGATTTTTCATTTCGAATTTGTTCGATAGAAATTTTTTAGTTTCATGCAACAAATCTATATCGTTACTGGCAAGTAGAATGTCATTAACATATAAGACTAAAAATATGTATTTACTCCCACGAACTTGTGGTATACACATTCATCTATAATATTTACCTCAAAACTATATGAAGTAATGACTTGATGAAACTTGTGATACAATTGACGGGAGGCTTGTTTGAAACCATATATGGATTTCTTTAACTCACAAACCATAGATTTTGAATCGCTTGATACAAAATTTTCTGGTTGTACCATATACATCGTTTTATCAATGTCACCATTGAGAAATGCTATTTTTACATCCATCTGATGTAACTCTAAGTCAAAATAAGCTACTATTGCTATTATAGTTCTAAAAGAGTCATTCGATGATACCGGAGAGAAAGTCTCTTTATAGTCTATGCCTTCCTTTTGAGTAAAACCTTTTAACGACTAGACAAACTTTATATCTCTTGTCATTACCCTTAGAATCCCTTTTGGTTTTAAATATCCATTTACAACCAATTGGTTTCACAACTTCAAGTAATTCTACGAGATCCCAAACGTCATTATCTTTCATAGACTTTATCTCTTTTTTCATAGCATCGATCCACTTTTTAGAGTTAAAACTTTGCATGGCTTGAAGAAAATTAATTGGGTCATTTTCTATCAAACCAATGTCATCCTTATGTTCTTGGAGATAGAGTACATATTAATCTGAGATTGCAATTTTTCTTTTTCTATTGGATATCCTTAACGGCACTTCTTGAGGTTGTTGAGCTTGCTGTATGGCTTAGAGTTGAGGAGGATTCTCATTATATTTTTTATACTGTAGCAGTATCTTGAGCAACAACAATATTCCCATTATTTTCTTGTACTGTAACTGAATTTATAGTAGGATTCTCATTGTGATCTTGTACTATAACTGCATCTTGAACAATAATAGGTATAAAGACCTGATCATTGTCAATTATAGAATCCTCATCAAAAGCAACATTCTTAACATTTTCTTTTTCCCAAACTCAACATCTTCAAGAAATCTCGCATTTTTCGTTTCAAAAATAGACCTTAATGCGGAATTGTAAAACTTGTACCCCATAAACGCTCATCGTAACCAATAAAATAGCAACTAATTATTTTTGAGTCCAGTTTCTTTCATGCGCCCTATAAGGTTGCGCTTCAGCTAGACATCTCCAAATGTGTAAATACTTTATACTGGGTCTTTTCTAGTTCAAATTTCATAAGGAATTTTGTTAACTGCTTTGTTTAGCACCCTATTAAAGATGTACACTATGATATTTAAGGCTTTTCACCTTGTCTTTAAGAGTTCGGTTCCTTCGCTTTGCAACACCATTCACGTTGGCATGGTGTGTTACGGAACAATACCGCACTTCTCTAGAAAAAACGCAAAAGACCTGAGATGTTGCTCACCTGAACCGTCATATCTTTCATAGTATTTGCTACCATGATCAGATTTGACAGCTTTAATTTTCTTCCCAAGTTGAAGTTCAACTGCAACTTTAAAAGACTTGAAAACATTCAAGACTTGGGACTTTTCATAAATTAAATATAGTTACCCATAACGAGAGTAATCATCTATGAACGTAATAAAATACCGTTGTCCATTCCAAGAGACAATAAAAAATGAATCACATATACACTAAATTAATGACATATAATTAAATCTATACTCAATACAAAATATTACACCATTAATATGTTAATTGTGATTCTCGACGCGACAAAATCAAATTTAAACACCGATATTATTTATTTATTTCAAAATCACAATAGCGCCAGTGATTTTAACAAAGGATAATAATTATAATACATAAAAAAAATTATCAATATTTTGCCATGAATTAAGAAAACCGGTATATATACAGAAGACACAATGTCAAAAAATACAGTACGTACATTTACATAAAAAAATTTGAACAATCTCCAATATATATAAAGAATATGTGGATAATAATATAATCCATATACACATATATCGATTCAGCAAAATAAATACTAAAAAATAAGTATTTTCAATGATTCAAATGAGGATAGTTCTGATACTATTTATTAAAATAAATTATTTTATTAGTTTAGATCATCTATATTAAATTACTAAAAATATATATTATAGTGTGAAAGTGTACCTGTATTTATAAGAGTGATTGAAAGAATTTGGTTCTTTGATCTTTTTCAATCATAATTTTTTGTATCTCTAATAGGGTTGAATCACAACTCTTTAATGAAAAAAGAACTATAAAAACGACTTTAATGTGTTAGAAATCAAAATTCTTAAATCATTATTTATATTTAAATATGACACCTATTAAATTTTAAAATCTAAATAAAAATAATATCTAAAGCTTAAATAAAGATAATATCTGATTTTATTTTTATTTAATTTTAAATAAAAAATAATTATAACTTATTTAATTTAGTATTTATAATAATAAATAAAATTATTATTATATAAATTATTTAATTTAAAATAACATAATTTATAATTATAATTAATATATGTATTATTTATAAATAATTAAAAAATTAAATAATTTACTAACAAAAATTTCTTCATTCCATAGAACAACAATATATAAAATGGATTATTGCTTAACTAGAAGTACTATTATTTTTCACTCAAGTACTATATATATCCTAATAATAAGCTAATACAATGAATGCATCAAATCCATTCTGTGTTTCTGTGTGCGGAACATGAATCTTTTCCCACATGCTAATTTAGAAAGTTTTCAGTCCATTCAGGCATGTGGAAAATTATATATTGTACATTTGTACCTCCTCCGTCCAATGAAGGATTCTTTTGTAAATTTCAAATTATATTATATTATTCTTTTGATGATAACTCTACTTAGTTAAGTTGAATAAGATTATTAAATTCATGGGTTAGCTCGAATAACTCGCATATAAATGATGGATTAAACTAACAGAAACATGATGACTTGTATGTCTAGGAACAAATACAAGGATAACAGTTTTTGAAAAAAAAAAGAAAGAAAAACCTAAGTGAGCTGATCTATTTAACTCATCACCAATTTTAGTGAAGTGAGTCGAGTTGGTATTTTTTTTTGGTTCAACAGAAAAATAAGTTGACTCATATTTACTATTATAATCACAGTTTATTAGTGCTAGAAGTGAGTTGAACTGAGTTAAACCAGATTAAATTTAAGCTTGGTTCTCTACAGTTCGACTCATTAATAATTGAACTTATTTTTTAAATTTAAATTTGGCTCACCAAAAACTTACGAACTGACTCAAATAATAAGAACATAATCTATAATTATATATCAATAAATTATAACTTATATATTTTAAAAATTCTTTAAAAAGATTAATTTTATATATTGTTTATCTATCAATAAATTATAAAATTTTTATTTTTATCCTATATTAAAATTATATATAAAAAATAAATATAAAATTTTAAATAATTAATATCATTAATATATATATATATATATATAATTGAGTTAACTCACGAGCTAATAAGCTGAATTTATCCAAATTTAAGTTCGACTCATTTAATTTATGAGTTCAATTTCAGACTCAAACTTGGCTCACTAGCTCGTGAGTTTAACTTATCGAGTTATTAACGAGTCGAGACTTGACTCACTTCCAGCCCTACTATTTATGATGAGAAAATCCAAGCCAAGTGAGACAAGTCACATATTATTTTTTTATGATAATAGATCTGGTGTTTTATCAGAAAATAGTGTATTTTGGTATTTTACGAGTGTGTAATGTAATATAGAAATCATACCTAGTAATTTTTTATTTAAATTAAAAAAAAAAAACAAAATTCTCACTTGGTGATTTTTTATTTAATTAAAAAAACAGAAAATAAATCTTACCCAATAATTTCTCATTTTAAATTAAAAAAAAAAGCAGAAATCACTCCCAACATTTTTTATTTTAAATTAAAAAACAGAACTTTCACACAACAATTTCTTGTTTTAATTTTTTTTAAAAAAGCAACAGCAATCTCATCTAATTTCTGATTTTAATTAAAAAAAAGGAAATCTTACCTAATGATTTCTGATTTTATAATTTACCCTAATATTTTGGTAAAATTCCCAAAAATTCAATATTTTTATATTTCACAAAAAAAAAAAAACTCTCATTATAAAAATTCAAGTTTGATCTATTTTTATAACTTTATTTGAATTCCATAAAAACTCGAGTTTGATTCATATTATATTATTTATACATAAAAGTTTTTTTAGTGGGTATTTATAAATACATGAGTAAGCCCTTAAAAGAGTCTAACAGATTTTTTTTTTCGATAAGGAAAAAAAGTCTAAAAGATAACCAATAGAAAAAGAAAAAATGAATTAAAAAATTTACTAATATACCACTATTATTTTTTACTAATATTTATTTCACGAAAACAAATTAAGAATTAAAAAGTAAAAATTTAGGAATAGTAAATGTCTTATTTAAGGACAAAAATAAAACAATAGCACAATCTACAATTTGTAATAATTTTTTATTTTAATTTTTGTCCTTCAAATTCTTCCTTTTCAATCAATTCAATTGGGGTAGGGGTAGGGGCATGGAATCAGTCTTCTTAATTAATGGCCCAATTGGCAATCACGTTTATTTTGCTGAGGCAGTCAAGCTCAGGACTCAAGTTGGCTACAACGATAGGAAGAGAATCAGAACTTTATTTTTTATATTTTAGGAATTTTTTTTTTCTTAAAAAAAAAAAAGGAAGAATACAACTATAACAATAAATAGTTCCACCCAATTGGGATTTAAAAGCATGCAAGTGGGATATAACTTATAAAGCCAACAATTAATATTCACATTTTTATAATCTTACAATTGTATGGACATACACATATGACTTATCAAACCTCTGTGATATCTAGAAGCCACTACCTCATTTTCTTTGAGACTTATTATATTAAATACCAATAAGTCTTTTATACACTATATTGATATATTTCTTCTTGTTATAATAACTATATCTTTTACTTTTTATATTTATCATTAATTTAATATATTTGGATACAATTTAACTCCAAATATAGTAAATTTCAGTTAATTAAAAAAGGAAAAAAAATTGTCATACAAAGAGAATATATTATATCATTTTGAATCAACTTAAAAATACTCAAGTACTTAATTAATTTGTCCTCTTAAATGAGACAAATTAAATCCTTAAATAAACACGTATTAGTTTTTAATCTATCGAAAGTAAAAGTACCATGCAAAATTAAAAAATCTTGAATTTCGACGACCTTCTTTGACATTTTAACTCTTTCTCCCCTTTTTTTTCCTATCACTTTTAAATTATTCTAAATATCTACATAAACACCTCAATTTTAAGAATGCAAATAACATAATCATTCTAGTTAACTAAAACAAAAAGATGAGATAGCTATTATCCAGTATCCACAATATTTTTTGTGAAAGCACTTAAATTGAGAATTATTACAAAAAGAGGATATCTAACAAATAATTAATAATAAAAGTTGAATACGAAATTTTATATATCTCTCTCAAACGATAATATACATATTGATATGGTAAGATCCCAAATTTTTTTAAAATTAAATTATGAGTTATTTAAAATTTATGATATTTATTTATGATTTTATTTTTTTAAAATTATTTTATAAAAAAATAATTAAAACAAACTTATGAGATTTTGAATTTAAAATTAATCAGAACTCATAATTTTTATAATAATAGAGTATTTTCTTAATTATAATTTAAAGCTTTCGTAATTGAAAAGTAATGAGAATTTTATATGGTTTAATGTGAATATTGAGATTTTGAATTTTATGTTGAATATAGAAAAAAATTTATTTGATTATCTCTAATTTTAAATTAGAGTATTTATTTAAAAATAATTTGTAAGTTGATGAATAAATAGTATTTTTATAGATAATTATTGTTGGATTAAATTTGGTTTTCAATTATTACATTATCCCTACTTTTATTAAAAATACCTACTCTATACCCTAATTTCAATAAAATTCTCAAATCGAAACTCTAATTTCATTATTACACACTCGCACTCACACTCGTACTCCCACACCCTCTTATCGCCGCCACCCCCTCACTCTCATCTTCCACTCATGTGCACACACGCCGGGAAAGAAAAGAAGAAAAGGAAGAACCAAGTAAGAAGAAGAAGATGGAAGGGAGAAGAGGAAGGAGAGGAAGACGGCACCTGTGAGCGTCACTGCCACCGTCGCTGCCATCGTGTCGTCATTGGGAGAGTCAGAACGCGAGGAGAGAGAGACGAGCTCGCGAGGGAGAGAGAGGAAGCAGCATTGCCGCCGCCGGAGGGGACCTGGATGCTCTCGTCGCTGCTAGCTCCGTCGTCGTCGCTACCATTGGAGTTGCGTGAAGCCGTCGTCGCCGTCGCATGCAATGGAGAGAAAGGACGTCGCGACAGTGGTGGATGTGCTGGAATTGTTGCTGTCGCCGCCGCTGCTGGGGCCAGCCATCGTCGCCGAATTACCGCCGCCGTTCTGCTCGCCGGAGGTTGCTGCTGGAACTGCGGCTGGAGGACTGGAGGGGAAGGCTTGCCAGTTCTGCCTCTGTTTCTGGTTTCTGTGACTTTCACCAAAGCTCTATTGCCATTCAACTCGCTGGAAATCATCACCGGAGCTACCACTGCTCCGTTCTCTCACTTATTCTTAATTACAGTAAGTTGTTCTTATTCCGAACCCTTATAATCACTGTTCTATTATATATTATTGAGGATTTTTCGATGTTAATGTTTCAGAGTTGAGTTATTGTGAGTGTATGCTGCGTTTGTTGCTGTCGCAGCATTATGGCGAAACTTCTGTGGACGTTGCAACTACCACTGCTATGAACTAAAAGGAGTTTATCGCGTAGTTGAGTCGCGATTAAGGTAGGGACTTTTTCTTCAAACATATTTTATATCAATGAATTGTTATAAATTGATATTGATGTGAAAAATGCATTTCTGTAATTGTGCGAGTCTTATGAATTAATCTGAACGGTTTGGATATATGCGATTGATTAAATATTTAAATAGCACGTGGCTGTATTGTGCGACTAATTGATAATGTTGAATTGTCTGTAGTTATGAACTGTGATTAATTCAATGCTTGATTTAGAAGGCTGGAGAATTTGATTTCTTTAACTGATCATGTTGAGTTAGTTGTGTCGAATGATAAATTGAATTATGATGAGATGATTATTGAAAATATATTGTTTGGATAATTGTTGATATAAGAGTTGATGAACGATTAAAGGAAAGATTATGGTTAATGAAAGGTTAAGTAAGAAATTAAAGAAAGTTAAATAATTAACTGAGAATCTTTTGTTTGATATTATTGAGAACAGATTGATTTGTAGCTATGAATAGTGCTTGAATTGATATCGTTGTGGTTGTGGCTGTGATTATGATTGGTTTCTTGATGGTATTGACAATTGATGAGAATTATAATTTTGCTGATTATGTTGAATGGCATGTTGAGAAGGATTGAGAAATGTTGGGTTGGATGGAACCCTCAAAGGGTGACAAAGTTCGAGTTTTAGAGGAGATGCTGTCAAAATTTTTATAAGTATTTGAGTGAAATTAAATAATAAGAATAATGGAAATTTGTGCTATTTACATAAAAACTAAAGGCTTTATTTTGAAATTTTGTTTAGTTAATTTCAATTAAAGAATTATGCCTCGAGAAGTTATAGTGAATTTAAAGTATTTAAATTTGATTGGTTAACAAAATTAATTTTACTTAATTAATTTAAATTAAAAACTATGTTTTTTTGGAGTGTGGTGAAACCTAAATAAATAAAATCTTTTGATTAATTAAAGAGAAGAGTATGTTTTGGGGTATTTTAGCAAATTTTAAAGTAATTATTAAAGAATAAGTGATTATGTTTAAATTGAGATTTATAATTGAGAAATAAAATGATTTTAAATCTTTTGGGGAAGAGTTTCAAAACATAAAAAAAATGAAGTTGAAGATGGTTTGAAAACTTGGTTACTTGAAAATATGATTACATAGAATTATGGATTTGATTATGTTTGATTGTGAATATGATTGAAATTGAGGATTATGGAAGTTTGGCTTGTTAGCCTACAAAGTGACTAATGAAAGAAAGATATAACGAGATTGAATGAGAACTTTGACTAAGTCGAGTGACTTGTAAGTGATTATGATTAATCATAAATAATTGTTATTGAGGACAAGATTTGATTCGATATTTATGACTGATGGTGCTTTGAATGACTGAATTGGCAAAGACGGTGGCGCTGTCCCACTTGTGTACTGATTTAGTATTTGTTTTGGGTAAGGATGTTGGTTTCATCCTGCTTGTTTGTGGTTGTTTGTTCCGAGCAAGGATGGTAGTCTCATCTCACTTATTCTTGGTTCCGAGCAAGGTTAGTGGTTTTATCCCGCTTGTTCGTGGTTGTGATGTAATGTGGAGACGGTGGTTTTATCCCACCCACGGTTTGAGGATAATTATCCTCGTGATAAATGCGAACATAATGAATTATGATTATGATGAGGTTTGATTGAGAAGTGATTATATAAAGTTGTAATTTTGCTTTTGATCTTGGTTGTGTATGATCTATTTCCCTTTTTATTGTATCGTACTCTCTCTGTTTGTGAAGTATGTCGAACACTATATCGCAAGACATAATTAGAAAATTGATTAATACAGACAGATTTACAGACAGATTTAGTCTTTATTACAGACGAATTTTTGGTTACCGACGAAATTACCGATGGATTTTGTCCCCCTGTAAAAGCCCGTGGAAATTATTTACCGACGGATTTTTTTCCGTCAGAAAATTACCGACGGATTTTTCCTCTGTAAATTCTCCATCCATTTCCCGCAGGCGACAAACTTTCCGATGGATTTTCCGTCTGTATTTACAGATGAATTTTCCGATATATTTTTTGTCTGTAATTTGAACTTTGGAAAATCATCTCAAACTTTGATTACAGACAGAAAATCCGTCTGTAAATCCGTCAGTAAGGTAAAATAGAATTTTTTTTTAAAATTTTTCCATTGCAAAATGAATACTTTAGGTTTGTTTTCTAAATTTACTCCATCAAACACTGTAAATTGAAAAAAGAAAGCCAAAAATCACATAAATAAACATAATATTCATTACTTGATACCTATAAAATTGGATGTTATTTTTCAACATCATTGGCCAATATCTCACTGTCTTAATAAAAAGATACCCAAAACAAATAAGATAACCATCCTAATGTTACATGAATGTCACAAATTACACTTAGCACTTAAAGATAGAATAATCTAAAATATTAATAGATAACTAAATTGCATCGGCAGCATCAACCTTCACATTGAAAGTTAATCTTGACATCTCCTGACTAAAATAGAATCAAAACCCGAATTGAAATTGGAGTGAATTGGAATGCTTGAATAAAAATATAGCATATTATTTAAAGCATTTTGCACTCCAGAAGTAGTCTCTTTTTGCATGAACAATTTTCTATAAAAGAATCAGTAAATAGAGAATCACATCTCTTCTTAGAAAGCAAGAACCATGAGCTTCTTAAAGGAGGATAAAGGAGGAACTGTAGTAAAATTTGAAGACATAATACCTCCACATAGTAGCTGAATGCAAGCTTGCTAAGTAGTAGCATTATCCAAAATAAAGTATACCTGCCATAACAAAGTACAATCATATACTTTAATACCAAAATATACGAAGAGCTAAACAAAAACTCTCAATTGAACCATTATCAAATAGTGGTTGTATACTTTAATGCCCCATTATCACTGTCAACTTCACTTCTCTATATTAAATGTACACGACAAATTTTGCTTCACTCATAAAGGTACCTCTAGAACAATTTATGCCAAAAAATTAAAACAGAGAAAAACAGAGATCAGAACAAAAATAAAATAATTAAAAAGTAAAAAAAAAACTGCAAAAAGTTTGAGAATAATATAATAATTATTAGTAACTAACACTTTGTATTTCTTATTAATAATATAATAATTATTATAAAGAGTGGATGAGTTTGAGAATTTTGACCCAAAAAAAAAATGGTTCATGTTTACCTTCTCTGTCGATAAGACTAGCAAATTTTAAGGCAAACCCTCTACTAGAATAAGCAAAAATGTGGATAAGACTAGCACATAGGTAGTGTTTGTTTGCAGAGACTAGAACTGATACTGGGAGACAGGGTCTCAGTATTGTATTTGTTGAGGTAGAGACTAGCACTGAAAATTGTGTCTCTGTCTTAATAATTTGAGTATTTCAGTGCTTCAAAAAATTGGGGACACTAGAGACTGGGACAGAGACAGAACTTCAACTAATTATTTTATCACTAAAATACCCCTAATGTAATTATCTAATTCCAACATTACCCTTTCCCAATCTGAAATTAGGGCTTGAGTTTATAACAGTCCCTCGATACATCTTCTCCTTCTTGCTTGAAGGAGGTCCTGCTCGGCGTCCATAGCCAAAGGTCCGTCCACCTCGCCGGCCTAACCAGTTGAAGGTAAGCGATTGGCACTTCCAACCTCCTCTTCCGAGGCCTCCATTTCTGACGTCTTCTCGCTTGCTCACAGATTTTGTGGTCCGACGAAGCTACAGGAGAGAACCTGCCGTGTCAGTGTGGAGGCCATCTGAGAGTTGTTGCGAGCACAGTTTCCGTTATCCAGGTTAGTAAAGCTCCCTTTCTGTGATCTGGGTTCTTGTGACTTCATTTGGTGTGGGATGCAGTTTGTATGAAGAGGTTTGGGTGTAATTTATTTTGTGGATTATGCTCTGTTTCTAGTTTACTGGGTTTGGGAAGTGGGAGAAGAAAGTTGAAGTGGAATGTATGCTTTAGTTACTGTTAAGGGGTACTGAAAAAAGCAGATTAAGAATTGAACATAGAAGATTATACATTCAAACAAGATGTGTAGAAGGTTAACCACGACAAATTGCATGGTCTATTCGAATTTATTCATTTGTTGATTATTTATTTAATTCATGAATGCAGCTGAAAGACAGTCTACTTTGTGAATTTGTTACAGTTCTATATGACAAACAGAATCCATTTTTTATGTTGTAATTAAGGTATTCATAGTTTGTGACAGTTGATGTAACTGAATCTGATACAATGTTTGTAGTTGTGTCTATGTTTATAATGTGTTTATTTTTTCTGAATCTGATACTATGTTTGTAGTTTGGTACGAAATGAAATTAATTGTTGAATTGACAATGTTACTAAGCTTGAGCTTAGGTTTTGTAATTGATACATACATATTTAGATGATGCCCTTGTTTCTGAATCCGCAAAGGGATTGCACGCTTGCATATTTTTGTTAACATTCTTGTCTTGTTATACTTTGCTACCGAAAATCAAATAACCACATCTTTAATTACTCTTTGACTCATTGTTAAATGATAACCTTACTTTTGAAAATGTCAAACTAAAATTTTCTTTTGTCACAGCTAAGTATAAGGATAAGCATAAGGTAAAGGGAGAAGGGAGTTAACCTAATTTAGAGACTGACACTGCTTTGTTGTTAACCTTGGTTTTCATAAAAATGCCAAAGTCCAAACTCCATACTCCCTTTAAAGTTTTGTGAGTTTCATATTTTTTAAGTTAATAAAAATATATGGTAAGCATTTTTTTGGATGAAATAACGTTATTAATAAATAAATTGTAATGAAAATTCTGAAGTTGTGTAAGAGTTCTTTGGAAAGTTTATGTTTTTTTTTTTTTTGAAACGATTTTGCTAGGAAGAAATGGAGCGGTCGGAAATTATTAAGTGATGCGTGTCTTTTTATGAAGAGATGAGATCCAACCATGAAGAAATAATGTTGTTCTTTGTGCTTACGCTGTTTATTTACTTTAGGGGTAGAACTAGTGGCCAACTATCGTTAGGCGGAAGAATGAATAGTAGAATTAGACGTGAGGCTTTAAAGCGTATTGTTGGTGAGGGTGATAGGAATTGTATCTGGGAGTTAAGAATGAACACAAATGCCTTTGCTAACTTGTGTGAGTTGCTCCAAGTTCAGGGTGGACTTACAGAGGATGGTCATGTAAGCTTGCCGGAGCAAGTTGCGACCTTCTTAATTATCTTAGCGCATCACAAGAAAAACCGTAGTCTACAGGTTAGGTTTTTTAGGTCCGGCGAGACAGTTAGTAAGTATTTTAATAAAGTTTTGAAGGCTGTAATACAGATTCAAGGGATGTTGTTCGCGAAGGCTACACCAGTTGCCGAGGACTGTGTTGACCCCACATGGCGAAGGTTTAAGGTAGAGCTTATTCGATGTTCTCTATGATTCATGTTTATCTGATGGATTCTCTATCTGAATATCATAGTTTTCTATGGATGGTAGGGTTGCTTGGGAGCATTAGATGGCACTTATATAGAGGTGACAGTCTCCGAGTCTGAGAAGGCAAGGTACCGCACAAGAAAGGGTAAAATCTGCATGAATGTCTTAGGAGTGTGTAACCGGGAGATGGGTTTTGTCTACGTACTCAGTGGATGGGAGGGTTCGGCATCTGATTCACGGGTACTTCGAGATGCAATAACTCGTCGTAATAGTCTTAAGATACCCCACGGTAATTCTGCCATCTCTAGAGTTAAGTATATACAACTAGATTGAGTTCATGATAGCCATCGTCTTACGTTGTTTGCGTTATTTGTGCATAGGTAATTACTATTTAGTTGATGCTGGCTACACAAATGGTTCGGGGTTTCTTGCACCGTATAGAGGGACTCGATATCATGTAAGAGAGTGGGCGCAGGGAGCACGTGCACCACGCAACTACCAAAAATATTTTAACCGGGTACACTCTTCTGCAAGGAATATCATTGAGCGATGCTTTGGTTTGCTGAAGAAGAGGTGGTCCATCTTAAGGAGCCCTAGCTTTTATCTCGTAAAGACACAATTTCAGATAATTATTGCCTGTTGTTTGCTGCAAAATTTCATTAGAAAGAGTATGGAGATGGATCCGGAGGAGGAAGGTAGCATATTGGATGAATTTACGCCCGATGGAGACGAGGAACAACATGGATTGATCGAGGTGGTCGAAAACACGAACGAGTAGAGTCACTGGCGTGACAACATATCAAATGAGATGTATGAAGAGTGGCGTGCAAGTCGTACGGAGTAGTGTTGTGTGGTTTAGGAATGTTGTAATGGCGGCAAGTTAATTTGTATGAATAGTAGAGTGTCGAGACATTGTAATAGCACATCATTTAATTTTCGGCTACTGCGTATTTGTGATATTGTTTGCTGTTTTATTTGCATTTGCCGTGGCAACGACCAGTGTTTTAACAATTGAACTACTTGACTATTTTTTCCTTATTTCATCTCTTATGGTAAAGACCAGTTTTACTAATTTTGTTTGTAGTGTAATTCTTTGCTACTCCATTCGTAATTTTTGATGACCTACTTTATTACCTTGGCTAATTCATGTTATTGTAACTTACATTATTAATGTAGGGTTTTTATTATCTTAATGTTGGTAGCAAGAAATGGAGAACAAGCGAATGTGGAGTGATGAAGAGACACTGGCCTTTGTTGGCTTCATGGAAGAGTTTGTCGTTGACGGTCAGAGGGCTGACTGTGGGCAGTTTAAACCGGGAACATTCGAGAAGCTGGCTTTGAAGATATTGGAGGCTTTCCCCAGTTGTACACTGACCGCGAAGCATTGCAAGAATAAGCACAAGCGGCTCAAGGAGAAGTACCAGTACACCGCTGATATGCTTGCTTGTAGCGGATTCGGATGGAACAACGAGAAAGAATGTGTAGAGGTTGACAGCAAAGACGTCCTTGATGCTTGGTTGAAGGTGCGTGTGTTTGAGGAATTCCATTGGGTGGTTGCCATTTTGTGCTACTTGATAAATCTGTTTTAAAAAATGCTTCTTGAGCAATAGCATTGACTACAAAATAATTAATTAAGGAAGTATTATATTCAATAAGAGATTACTATTTCACTTTTTACATTTAAGCTATGCATATAGCAATATTTCTTACATTCCGAATAGAATATAGGCAGTATGAAATTATTTATGCTAATAATAAGAAAATTCAATTTCGTCAATGATGTGAATTCATTCTAATCATTGCCAACTATAAAAAGTTTAAGCAGACTTTTATTATTTGCTAACTATTGTATTCTGCACAAATTTAACCAAAGACATTTCAAATATTTCTAATATAAATATTGGAAAAGCTTGATCTATTTAATTTGTGGCTGGTTAATCACTAACCATAGCTTTATAAAACTTCATGCCTCTAATTCCCACCTTGTACTACTATTTGAAAGTTTGTATACAAACACATGTAGTTCCATTCACTTTTGTGTTCTAGTAAAACTCTAAATAGGTTATGAAGCAAAGACTACTAATGACCACTAATACAGATTTTTTTATTCTAACTACTCATGTATTGAACCCCAAATCACCACTAATTCAGATTCGTTATTACTACGCATGTATTGTTTGACGAGTTTGATTATCTGGAATTGTGTTATTTTCTGAACATTACTGATTCTGTTGTACATGTTTCGCAGGCACATCCGACCAAGTTCTACACTCCTGGCAAGCCATTTCCTTTATTTCACCGGCTGGAAGGTATCTTTGGCAGGGATAGAGCCACGGGAGCCGGGGCCGTTAGTGGCTTCGATGTGGAGGAACAGGTTAACGAGGAGACAGACGACATTGCTGCTGGATTTGATCAGTCTGAGATGTCTCCACCTCCAGACCAAGAGGGAGTTGCAGCAATGCAAGGACAAGCATCACATTCTGAGGCCGGTGCGACCGCAGGAAGCACAAGGCTATGCGGGAGGAAGAGAAAACAAGTTGACGTACTCGAGAGGATGGCTGATCAGATTCAGTAATCATCGGCTGACCAGCAAAAAAATGCTCAGCTGATAGATGATGCCATTGTTGGTGTGAACGAGAAGTGGAAGGTTGGCGAGAAGCTCACACAGCTTGGATTCAGTGATGACGATGTGGTGAGAGCGATTCTGAAGTTTGCCCAGACTCCTAATGTGTATGCACATTTCTGGGGCTTGTCAGATTCACAAATGATTGCGCTTGTGCGTTCCATTATATGAAGTTCAAGACTAGTTAAATTTATTAAGATTGGGTTCTGGTATTAAGCTTGGTTAAGGGTGTTAACTTTTTGGAGGTTGGGTCTTAGGATTTAAGAACATTGTTATGTTTAACACGGTAAAACTTTGGTACCCTCTGTGTGTTGCTATGTTTTGGTTCCTTAACTATGGAATTTCCTTTGTTTTGATCTTTTTTGGATGAATACTTCGGTGGTTAATTATCAAGCTTAACAAGTTCCTCCATTTTCCGGTTATATTAATTTGTATTAGGATTTAACTTACAAAGATTTATTCCTAGTAAGTCTAATAATTCTGTTTCAATTCTTTTTAACAAAAATAGTGTTTTGTAACACACACATAGGCAACATGTTGATACATTTGGCAGCCAAATGACTTCATCAGAACTACATCATGAGTGTAAACATACATATCCACTTATACAAACAAAGGTGAAATTTCTCTCACAGGCAAAAATGGCCTTGAGACAATATTGGTTCAAAATATGAATTCCTTCCATCTTTTATACCAAATATGTGCTACTGTTATTCACATTTTGTTCAAAGGCCATACTACAACTTACACAACACAACAATGATCAACACAACACAAAAAATGGAGACAACAAGTTGACCGCACATTAGAAACTTCAGATACACAACATCAGCATGAAGTTTTTCCACTCGTTCGCTCGTCTTAAAATTAAAGTTAAGCTGAGAAGATCGATCATCTCCGGAGTCAGAAGGCTGGATATTTGGGCCTGCCCATCTAAACCATTCACATCGCCTTGTTGGACACGCGTAATACTTTCTACCCAGGTTGGCCACGCTATTCGAAACTTGTAACGGTGCTCTTAACCCATACTCACAAAAACGGTCTCCCGTTATGTTCCCGCTGCCGTACGTACCACTTGTTGATCTTTGACTTGAGGAAGCCATTGTTAACCACCCTACAAATTTAACAGTAACTCAAACAATTTTAATGTAGTACACACAACACATAAAAGAAGAAGAGGATTCATATATGAAACAACCAATGATGATTCAACCGAAACAAATGCAGAAATATAAAAAAAAATTTTGGTTGCAATCATGTCTCTGTACCAGTTCTTCTCATTTTTTTTAAAATAAAAGGAAAGTTTCTTAGAATAGTTTGAGCATCTAGACAAAGTATATCATCAAGACTGCTGTAGACTTGTATTGCAGGTTACACTGATTTAGAAATTGTTAACTCATTCGCCATTCACAAACAGGAGGTTACATTATAACAATATTATAAACGGTCAACTAGTTAGGATGAATATCAGATAAGAAGAAATGAACAATTTCTGTGTAGGAGGATATATCATTATTCCCCAAAAGATTTCCACTTTGCGCAATTACAACGTATATACATTTTGTATATATAATAGTTTGCATAAACCCTCTCAACCATATACAATAACAAATTAATACATAGGCAGACACAAAAAGCCTGTTTCTAACAACTGCACTAAAAACCATTGTTAGGAAGCAAAAGGGACAAATTCATTGAAACCACAAATTAGTTGATGCAGAGAGAAAATCAAGTGTGCTTAGTGCATTTGCTAGATAATCAAGTGTGCTTAGTGCATTTGCTAGGAACAAGTGTGCTTAGTGCATTTGCTAGCTAAATTAGTTGCTACTACACTTAGCAGTAGAGTATGGTCACAAAACAGCTCCTAATCTGAATTGCATTAAATTGCAAGACAATAAAATGAACCTAGAGAACCAACTATAGGATACATCTTAGGAGGATCTTTCAACTACAGCAAAACGGCCTTACAGCTAGTTTCGTGACAAACATCTCGCAAACAATTACCAGGAAAATTCTATGATAACTTGCATATCAAGTGTTAACTGTGTCACCTCTTACTTGGCAAAGTTCAAATAACAAAATTTGAGTACATATAAACACTTTATTATGAGTGATTAAAGCAGAAAGATGGTTAAGTGGACAAATAAATGGATAACTCAAATTGAACAGGTTATTTAACTGATAAAAGGTTAAATTTTAGATAGTTGCTGGAACAGATACCTGCTTAATTAAGCTCACTTCTCTTTTCAGCAGAGCAAATATTCGCCAGCAGAATTACAATTTCACAGTAGAACATACATAAACGAAATACCATTGGAAGACAAATATGAGCAAGTATTGACAGCAATTCCTAAGAAATGCCTTCACTCAATATTTTAAATTCTAAATTCAATACTATGTTCGGCAAACGGTTGAGAGGTCTGAACAGAGAAGCCGAAATTAAAGATGAACTAATTAAGGTTTTTGAGAAAGGAGCAAAACAAAAAAGACAGCAATGCAAACAAACGCTACCTCACAAACGGCGACGAACTGAGGCACAGATCCGGCACCGTCGCGACGCACACCCACAAAGATCGATTCCGCAGCGGCGTCACAAAACAGGGGTCACTAACGGGTCCACCAAGTCGAACCAGGGATCACTGCCGAGGGGCCTTCGTCGATCCGACCAAAAAAGGCTGAAAACCTGAGGTCCAAGCGGCCGCGGGTCAGGCTCCAGCCTACGTTGCCGGAAGAGGACAGCAGGAACGGTGGCTGAAAGGAGAAAGGGGGTGAGGGTTTGCCACTATCGAAAATGAAATTGTTTTTTGGGGGGGGGGGGGTTAGGGTTCTTTGCTGAAATTAAAGGGGAATTTTAGTAAGTTCATAAATTTAGTCTTCATCTTTTACTTCAAACCAAACACGATACTGAGACATAACTCAGTCTTGTACACTATCACACCAAACACAATACTATACTTATTTCTGTCTCTATCTCTTGGTCTCTGTCTCTCTGTCTCTGTCTCTTGGTCTCTGTCTCGCAAACAAACGCTACCATAGAGAACTTAATGACAACGAAGACTACTTAATTCAACTTAAGCTTCACTAATTGTTAAATTGAAGCATAACATATTTTAACTTTTAAATATATATAAAAAATATATACATCTTATATAAGCTACTTCAGTTATAGACAAAAGCAGACAATACCTGTCTGAAAATAAGGGATCGAGATCTCTTTCTTCTATGACTTCCTCAACTGCATCAAGGGTGGCTCTTACCTACGTGAAAGATGAAATTGAATGACAGAATAACTAGCAAATGAAAGAATTGGCATTTGGATATTTTGACAAAAAGGAGAAGCGAAGCTGTCGGGATTACCACCTAGACAGTTTCAGACCTTCCTGACGTTGCAAAGCGGTGGGTTTTGGCAGTGGTGTCACATGTCTTGAAAAAGATGAAAAAGCAAATGTTGTCTATAAAAGAATTTTCATGGGGAATGTTACCATTAACTGCAAAGAGAGACATAGTGATCCCTCAGGTCTCTTTGCACTCAAACAAGATCTGAGAACAACCCTATTTTAAAAAAAAAATGTCCAAACTCTATGACACTAAGCAAATATTAAAAAATCAAAAATTGACTTAAACTCTACATGAAATCATAAAATAAAACAAATACTGATCTTATTTGATGAAGTGTGCGCTGCTGCTGACCACCCTCATTACCATGAAATGGTGTAAAATCAAAATCAACAGTAACATTAATCATCCACTGCAATAAACCATACAAATACTGTAAGCAAGAAAGGAGCTATCATGAAAAAGTTTAGTTTTTTGTTCTCTTTTCTAAGCATCTAATTTATTATCCTTAAAAAAGTGAAAAAAATTGGCACCAATAAGAACTTTTCATTTTAAAAGTAAAACTTGTGTGTGAAAAGGGTAGCCATAGTACAGAGAAATGGCTAAGAATAGAAAGATAAACATTGTCTCGGTTTATTAACACAAAAGAGTTAATCTTTATAATTTTTCAATAGAGCTGCCTCAAGAAGATAAAAAAAGTATAATCTTAATTTAAACTATAATTTAAAAGGTTGTAAATGGCATAAATAATAAAAATATAAAGTTCATAAGAAAAAAAAGTTATGAATTAAGCCCTTGTTCTAATTTGTTAATCTTTTATTAAATGAATAAAAATATAAATAGATGAACAACCTGCTTAGTGTTTGCTCTAAAGAATTTGTTCTTTTCCCCCAATCTTCAGAACATTTCTTGGGAGTTTAAAAAAAGTGGCTTTATATTATAATATTAACTATTAACGAAAGATCTAACTAATCAAATTCACTCTTCACATTCATACATACAGAATCAGTACCCTCAATTAACATGTATTTTCCATATATAAAAGGATGTATCTAGTCAGAAGAGTAGTTTTATTTTTATGCAAGAGAAAGAGCAAATGGTGGTTGTGTAACCATGTACTGTTGTTAAAAAGGCTACATAATCAATTAAGAAAAAGTCACATGACCTTTTTATTTTGGTCATTCATGTATAAATTGGATAATACACTAGGAATATAAGGTTACATAATACCATATATTGATAAAACTTGTCACTTGTCCTACTTTCATCAATTAAGAAATAGGAATAACTAGAAATGGATACAAAAGGGATTATATGGAATCATTTACCTGTTCTCTCATTAAGTTGTCTTGCATCTGAGATCACCTAAAAAAAAGGTAAATTGGTAAGCTTTTAATCCACATGCATCAAAACCTATAATAAATTCATAAACAGTATAAAAATAGTACAGCAACAAGAATTAAAAACATTTGAACATTAAAAAAAATGTTGATTTATTTTATTATTTAAAATGAGAAGCACACTCATACCCTCACCTGCAGCCAATAATAGAAGCTTTAATTTTGCATCTTATCTTTGCTTACTAATACAGTAACAGAAGGAAGAGCAGCAAGGAGAATTTACCATGTAAACTGCATACAAGATGACCAGAAGCTATGCAAGGATTTGATTATGGCTATTCATGGGCCTGGGCTTTCATAACTACTACTAGCACTCAAAAACACTAGATTAAGGCTTTGTTTCTCTATAACAATTTCCTACTATAAATGAAAAATACATGATTGTCAATTCTCATAAACTGAATAAAAAGATTGGACTATGCTCCAACTCACTTCGAGCCTTCTCAGATTAAGAAACAAATAGATGCTGCAGCCCTTAAATGTTTTGTAATGCATCAACTCTATCATTTGTACATTAACTCCCCTTACCAAAAACCTATAGTTCTTAACCGTGATTAATCACATTCCCTTCAACTACAGACATATTAAAGTCACACTGAAGACACCACCATGATGTTGCATACAGCAGGTCTAAATCTGGAGGTTAGTAGCATAACAAAGAATAAAATCAAATGCAGCAGAAACCCACCATCATTATTGCTGCTTCATTGACAAGGTTTCTTATATCTGCTCCTGAGAATCCAACAATTCGGAAGACAAGTTGTTGATGTAAGAAATCAATGTATGAATTCAATGGAAAAGAGAGAAGTGAATTTGAATAGATAAGCAATATACCTTTTCAAAATCAACATCCTCTGGAAGTTGCTTTCCAGAACTATGCACACCAAAAATTTGGACTCTTTGCTTCGCATCAGGCAAACCAATGTACAGTCTTTAATCAATTAAACAATCAAGAACTGTCATTGAGTTGAGGAAGAGAAGAGGCTTCAATTCCCAACAATTATATGAATATGAAAATGCAGTGTCTGAAGAGAAAATAACTTAAATGAATAAATTAAATAAATAAAAAAGAAAACAGTAAGAATTGAAGTAGAAGATGATGATGGAAAAATAAAAATACCTCTTCCCTATGTGTTGCTCTCTCAACAGCATCAAGGTTCCTTCTTGAAGAAGCATTCTTCCTTGCCACCACACAATCTACAGAAGCAGAAGCATGATCTGATGCGAGTCCAATTCCAGGGCCACACCATACATCCTGAAAAGAAGAAGATTTTCCGTTTAATAAGTGACGCAGATGTGACAACCAAGTACCTAACGCTGTGGTCATTCACATATCTGTGGAGTCATAAGAAAATTATTGTGATTAAATAAGTGAAAAGGGGATAATACCAACCAATGATCAGCAATACCAGGAAAGGCAGAAGCAAGATAGATAAGAGTTGCGTGACTGCCAAGAAGAAAAGAACACGTCTAATTGAAGTTCAAATTCATGGAAATGATTGATCAAAATGAAATTGAAATAAGAAGGAAGTACCTCTCGAATAGCTTGAACCTTCCATCAACAATAGCAAGGAGTTTCTTGAAAGGGTTGATAGCTGATAGAGACGGATTATGGAGGTTTAATTAAAGAGGTAGATAAGTGTCTTCAGAAGCATAGTAATTGTAATGATTACCTGCAAATTCGGGAGATAACTGCTGTCTTTTGGAGATTTCAACTTTAATCTCGTCGAATTCTATTCCATTAACTCTATTGAGAAATTAAGCATTAGCAGTAGTAGTAGTAGCAGAATTCAAATTCCAGCAAAGAAATACAACGTTGAATTAAATTACTTGCAGAAGATAAGAACGACACGAGATGGTTGGGACATGCGGTCCGCATACACCTTCACCTTCAATATCTTTTTCTTTTTGCTTTCTTTCTATCTATGCCACAACACCAAAAATTGAAAAACCATGAGGAAAAAAGTTTCAACAACAAATTTTAAATCAAACTAATTACTAAAATCAGAAAAGAAACAAATCTAACTAAACCTAATCTAATCAAAACTTAAAAATCCACTAATCAGAAAACAAATCTATCTAAACTAATTACTAAAATCAAATTAACTAAACAAAATTAATTGAACTTAACAGAAATTAAAAGAATTTTGAAACCAAAACCTGGAAGCATTGACTGGAGGAGATGATGGTTGCGGCGCTGAAAAGATATGCGAGCCAGAACTGAGTGGGAATAAAAGGAGAGAGAGGCGTGGCGGTGGTGGGGACAGACACTGCTACAGGTGGCGCCGGCGCGCTGGAGCTCACCTGAGACGAAGAGAACAGGAGCTTGAGCTTGATTTGTTCTGCGAACGAGAAAGAACGAGAGAGACAGGGGATGTGTTCTACTGGTTCAGTGTTTAAAAGAGAGGAGAAGAAGGAGAAGGTAGCTGCGGTAGTTAGGGTGGCGGCGGTGGCACTATGAGTGAGGAAAGGAGAAGAAGAAGCTCGTGCGACGGGGAAGCTCGTTGAAGGAGAGAGGAACAACTCGTTTGATTGTGATTTTATGTATGTGAAAGGACGTCGATAGGGTAGGGATGAAGTTAGGTCT
The DNA here is from genome assembly GCF_059453495.1 of Arachis ipaensis. Classification (NCBI taxonomy): domain Eukaryota; kingdom Viridiplantae; phylum Streptophyta; class Magnoliopsida; order Fabales; family Fabaceae; genus Arachis; species Arachis ipaensis. Next base: position 111,342,592 of record NC_142437.1, read on the forward strand.
AAATTAAAATTTTTCGACGGAAAATTTTAAATTACAAACGGATTTTCTGTCTGTAATAAGTTAATAAAATGCAGCATTTTGTCTATTTAATTACAGACAGAAAATCGTCTGTAACCATTTTCCACGAAAAAAAATTAATTTTACCGACAGAATTATTGACGGATTCTATTTTCCGTCTGTAATTTATGTTAATTCATTTTTTTGTTTTCCGACAAAAAAATCCCTCTGAAATTCTGTCTGTATTTCCGTGGGATAAAATCCGTCGGAAATATCCGTCTGTAATAACTAGTTTTCTAGTAGTGAAGAGTGTGCCGAAAACTATATTCTAAGAGTGTGACAGACACTATATCCCAAGAATGTGGGAGCACTATATACAAAGAAGTATGTCGGACACTATATCTCAAGAGTGTGTCAGGCACTATATCCCAAGAGTGTGAGAGCATTATATACCGAAAAGTGTGGCAGACACTATATCCCAAGAGTGTGTCGGGCACTATATCCCAAAAGTGTGGGAGCATTATATCCCGGGAGTGTGGATGCATAACAGAGAGACAATATCTGGGTTAGCTACTAGATGTGTCGGGTTTTGACAATTTAACGGACACGTGAGCTCACGGAAAGTAGGACAGACATGCATCATACTGCATTTATTTGAAATTTCTTGGGTCTGCATAATTATTTTAGTTTTCCTAATTGATATTCTATTAACTGCTAATTATACTACTAGTTATAATTATTTGTTATGTGTGATTGTTTGATTTCTGTTGATTGCTTATGTTTGTGGCCTGTTGGTTCGGATTATGGTGGAGTGTGGTAGTTTGTAAGTGATTGATTATGTTTTGGGTTGGAGGCCGTGATTGATTATGTTTTAGGCCGGAGGCCATGGTTGATTATCTTTTGGGCTAGAGGTCATGATTAATTGACTTTATGATGGTTTGAATGCTGGATGCATTATGGGCCAGAGGCTGTATTTGATTTGAGTTGCATTTATTGATGAGTTGTGGTGATTTTTTGGGCCAGAGGCCGTGATTGTTTGGGCTGGAGACTGTGATTGTTGGGACGGAGGCCGTGATTGGATAAGTTATACGTGTTGGTAAGTTTGATAAAATTGTTTCTTTGATAGGTAGTGAAATACAAAATATTGTTGAGATTGGAGTTTTGATGATTTCTGATTTTGAATGGATAATCACATGACTTTGAAATAAAGATTGAGGTTTAGTGAATTAGTGAGTAAAGAATTTGATGTAATTAAGAATGAATGAAACTAAATTAGCAAGAATATTTATAAGATAAGTAATGATCACTACTGTAAGCGAATTTTGATTTTATAACAATTCTGAAATCTATCTAGTGAGACCATGTAATTAGGTTTTCACTTCCTACAACCTTATCTTTTTCAAAAAACAGATGAAAAGTCTATGAAGATTTGACCGAGCACTCGATTATATTTTAATTGTTTTATTTCCTTAGATATTTTCCTTCGCCTTTGTTATGGTTATTTACATTTTGTAAAGAGAGATAGGAATTGTGATTTTTATGATATGACTTTTATATATATATATATATATATATGGTTCTATAATTATTCTGATTGTGGATGTAATAATATTATGATAATTTATATGTATGTTTGAATGTATGAAAAAGGAGAAAAATGTATTTTTTGGTTTTTAAAAAAAAATCGCTAAAATTTTTAGTTAAAAGTTCCTATTTTATTATTATTATATATAAAAATAATCGTAATATTCTCGCTATCAGAATGACACAGTTAAAAGCGTGACATTATGATAATAAGAATGTTACAGATAATCATTAGAATATATATATATATATATAGATTCCATTTATAAATACTACCCACATTTAACACACTTCTATCTAAGAAATAATTATATGAATTGTAGATCAATTCTCAAGATCATTAAATATATATCTATATATGAAAATCTATAAAACAAAAATATTGATATTTAATTTGATGCTTGTACATTTAGTTAGGAAAACTAGCATTATTTTGAAGGGACCCCCATATGGGTATAAGTGAATGTCAAAGTTCTAAATCAACCAATGATGGAAATTAAACGATATATATCTATCTACCCATACTTTGGTCCCAGCTTAAGGGTCATATTGGGCTAGTTTTGTGGCACATCACATATATTCACTTACCAACAACTACTCAACTAGTCATAGCATCAATTGCATAGATAAAAGGGAAACACATACATGAACACATGTTGATATTAATTTCCATGTCATGTGCACCAAATAAAATTGGACCCAAAGTTCATTTTGGTCTCTAGCACCAGATCAAATTCTCATCTCACTTTAAGAGTTTACATATAGTCAATTTAATTTTTACAATAATATATATAATATTGCATATAATTATATATTGATGTACATACACTAGCTTGAAGTCTGAAAAAAATTATAATGAAGATATTTTTTACAATAATAAAAAATTAAACATGTTGTTTTGAAAACTAGGGAGATATTTAATTAGCCACGAGTTTTATGCAATTAACCATGTTTAAAAAATAAACGAGATTTTTTTGCTTAGTTTTTTTTTTGGACTGATGTAGGGTTATTTAGCCATACCTGTGAACGGATTTTTTTACACATATTATATTATTCTTAATTATATAGACATAGCTTTTCTTGTTAAAATAGAAGAAAAATTGGCCTATAATTCCTCTATATAATTATTCCAATTTCCAAGTTTTGGGGCAGAAAATTGTTAACTAAATATTAATGTTACTGCAACGGCGCACCGAGTCACGTAGAATTTGAGAGTTGAGACACTTTGAACAAAGAAAAAGGGAAAAGCACAAAAAAGGGTGTGGCACATCACGTTAAAGCACCAAAAAAGTCATTTGCAAATTGGGATGAAATGAAATGTTATATCAATACACAGATAGCTTATGCGCCTGCTTTGCCTCCGTTTTCTACTCTGGAAAATTCGATGGAAATTGCCATATATAGGACTAAAATTTATTCTTAAATTTTAATTTTAATTTTTAATTAATAACAATGCTATACATATACATTTAATTTTGAACTACATATAGTCGCCATATAAACCTGTGAAAAAATGTTGTACTTAATATATTTAATCAGTTTATTGATGATGATATTTTTATAGACCTAAAAATGGTTGGTCAACCTTTCACTTGGTCTAATAGGCGACAAGGAGATGATCATATAAGAGAGAGGTTGGATAGATTTTTAGTAGGTACTCTATAGCTGAGGCAACACAGAGAGGTCCAGGACAGGTTCCTGAGACAGACCAGGTGCCAGATGTTCCTAACAGACGTAGAGTGGAGCGGAGACATCGTATTGGTACACGAGCCAGTGATCGTGAGTAGAGATGGATCGATGATGCGATTGACGCCATAGAGAAAAGGGGTCGAGGTCGTCGACGAGGTAGGAGGCGCAATCGAGAAGGAGGGAGGGGTGGACATATTAGGAGAGGCGGGGATGACAGTGGTGAAGGTGGAGATGACAGTGGTGGAAATGATGATGAGGGTCGAGCTGAAAGTGGTGGTGGAGGTGGAGAAGATTGTGGTGGTGGTGGTTGTGGTTTAGAGGGTGGATTTGATGTTAGTAGAGGTACTGGCGGAGGTGGAGATGGTGGCAGTAGAGGTAGAGGTGGAGGTGGCTTTTAGTGTGGTGCTTTAGGGTTAGGGGATGGTGGAGGGTTTGGAGGTGACGGAGGTTTTGGCAATTATTTTGTTGGTGTCCCTAGCAGTGATATGGCCCTACATGAGAGTCAGACATTCATGAGCTTGGGTGAGCTCCTTTAGGATTTGCTAGGCAGCGATGGCCTTGATAGTGACTTCGGAGAAAAAGATTAGCATCATTATCCAGGAGGATGAGGTATCCCGATGTGGACTGCAAGTCTCCGGACAGCAGACACCCCCTTGATGTGGACCTGAACGAGCCTCCGTCAGGGCCTTTGGACGAGACATTTGCATTGGGTGGCACTCCTCCCTCGGTAGTTGCAGCTGCACCCCCGATCGTGCAAGTCTATCTAGGCCACCCGAACTGACCGGAGACGAGGATGAGGTACCTCTTGCTCAGAGAGCGCAGAGGATCAGGCGCCCCCGTCGCTGCCTCACAGGATCACATCTATTCTGACTATTCGGATGACTGTTATGTTATGTGTTATTATGTTATCGTGCTATGTCATTAGTATTGGGTTGTTGTATTCAGAAATAGGTCATCATGCTATGTTATTATGGTTGTTATGTTATTATGTTATCATGTTAACATCTTAATATGTAATTATTCTTACCATGTTATCATGATATGTCATTATATAATACTTGAATGACTTTGGAAGGTATATATTAATGATGTTCTTAATCGATCTATGTTGAAAGTTCACGAGAAAAAAAGTGAAGGTAACACCGTGCTGAAAAAGAAAACACAATAACATCAATAACGACAGTTTGTTCGACAAGACAATAATAAAAACAACTAGAAACACGGAAAAGATAACACATCTCTCAACAAGCATTGCTAAACAAAAATAAAGCGTAATACAGTGGATATATGAAAAGGCAACACAATAAAAAAATACTAAACTCTGCCCACTGCTCCAGACCCCCCGGTGACTCCTCCCTGTGAACAATTCCGCCGAGTATGACCACGCTGTCTGTATAGCCTACACTGCTTTGGTCTATTCGGATCCGCTTCATCCATATTGGTGCGAATTCTTGTGCTCCTTGGATGATCCTGATATGCACGCCTCTTACTGGGATCAGGGATGACGGTTGGACCATCATATGGTGGCCATAAGCCTTCTGGAATCGGTAGATTGAATCCCATCTCGTAAACATTAAAATCCATTCTGAGGCGATATACCTCATGAAAATAAGTTGCCCAGCTCAGGTGGGAATATGCACAGCAAGCTACTGCATGTCGACATGGGTAATGAAGTGCCTGAATAAAGTACCCGCAATTGCAAGTCCGATCTCTCAACGAGACTCTGTAAGTACCAAGTGAGAAGTTACCTGTCGGAGTAGTCTCGGCCACATTGAACTCCAAATTATCCCTATCATATAGGGTCATTATGAAACACCTCGATGCCTTTAGATTAGCCTACATTGTCTTAACCAGTGACTGACTAAATTGTTGACATGTCCCCAGTTGTGCCTTAGCCTCTCGTCCCTTGTGAACAAAGAGCTCAGCCAATCTCTCATAGGTGGTCTTCACCAAGAAACAAACTGGAGGGTTCTTGACACCCTTGAGTACCGAGTTAACACACTCGAAAATATTTGTAGTCATATACCGAATCTATGACCTTCATCTCGGTGCTAAGTCCACTTGTCATACTCCATCCTATTATCTCATTCACATATTGCCAGGTCTTCAATCCGGAGGATGTCAAACCAATAATAAAACTCAGCCTCAGTCTTCGCATAAGTAGTGTTGACTAGAAACCTCCTCGCATTCTTTCCCTTGAAACTCAGCACGAAATTTGCTGCAACGTCCTTAACACAGAATGCATGATAAGCAGCAGGTGGAATACAGCCACCATCAGATGCCTCCAAGGCGGCATTGATACCGTTGTGCCTATCTGATATCACGAGAATGCCAGGCTGGGGAGTCACGTGTTGCCGTAAGTGAGATAAGAAAAATGGCTATGACTCCTAGTACAGATTTCGAAAACCACAAACTAACCGGCAAGTGCACCAGGTCGTACCAAGTAATACCTCAGGTGAGTGAGGGTCGATCCCATGAGAATTGATGGATTAAGCAACAATGGTTGAGTGATTAACTTAGTCAGACAAGCAAAAAGGAGTGTTTTAGGTTCCAATTATCATAAAGCAATAAATCAGAGAGTTAAGAAAGCAAGTAATGAATGGTTAGTGAAAACAGTATGAAGAGAATAGTTAAGGCTTTGGAGATGTTAAATTTCCAGAGTAATAGTTCCTACCACTCACTTTAATCATGCAAGGATTCAATTCATGGCAAACCCTAATTGATTAAACCTGAATTCCTTAGAAATTTAATCTCTTCTAACCAAACAAACCGCCAATTCCTTGGTCACTTAAATTAAGTTAGAAGTTTAAGTCTAATCCTAGTTTATGAGCCACATAAATCCTAGGTACCTAAAAATAAGATGATTATATGTCACATAATACATTAAGTTCAGGTAATTTGAGAATTGTGAGGAATTGATTTCAAACTGTTATTCAAGTAATTTAACTTTTCCAAGATTCAACAAGAATTCAGTTAGAAAAAAAGTTATCTTCCAATATACTCTAACTCCTAGGATGAAGAACGAAACCCATCCTTGAAAATAAACCAATGCATTGATTAAGAGAAGAGTGACAATAGTATTAATCCATTAAAGTAACAGAGCTCCTAACTTTAACAATAGAGGTTTAGTTGCTCATGGTGCGAAAAAATCCTAGCAGAAAAAAGTGTAAAGTGTGGAAGATGAGAAGAAGAGCTAGGTCAAAATATCTTCTCCTTTTATATCTAATCCTAATTTATGTAAAATATATTTTCTAAAACCTATAAATATCTTTTCTTAATTAAAAACTAAATAATAAATCAACTTAATTATTAAGATTTGGTGCAAATCACATGGAAGCCCTTCAATTTCAGTGTATTGGGGCCAATCTTGAGCTGGGTGAAGTTTGGCGCCACGTACTTGTAACGTTGCATGCATTCCCAAGCTTCCTGGTGCCAAACGCCGGGATGTGGCGTTTGGCGCCATTATGGCCGAAATAAATTGGAGCTTTATTGTGATCCTGGCGCCAAACTTGAGCTAAATAAAGTTTGGCGCCACCTCTTGCATATAATTGACTCATTTTTTTTTCTTTCTGAATTCCGCTAAATTCGTCCGAATACTACCTGAAATCAATTAAATTGCAAGACAACTCAAAGTAGCATTTATGGTGGCTTAAAAAACCTAAATTTTTAATTCAACAAATTCAAATGCAAATTCACTGAGAAACGATAAGAAAGATGCTCACGCATCAACTCCACATTTTCACCCTCCACTAGGGCAAAAGCAATAGGGACGATATTAGAATTCCCATCCTGAGCAATTGCAACCAGCAAAGTTCTCCCATATTTGCCGTACAAGTAGGTCCCGTCAATACTGACCAAAGGCTTACAATGCTTGAATGCCTCGATGCACGGTGAGAATGACCAAAAGAGTTGGTGGAAAAACGCATGTGACTCGTTAACCTGGCCTCCAACTTGCATAGGACTCGTCTTCAAAACCGCATACTGCTTGGCATCGTTATCTTCACACCTAACACCCATCTTGGAAACTCATTATAGGCCTCCTCCCAATCCCTATATATCTGCGCGATGGCCTTCTGCTTCGCCAACCAAATCCTCCTGTACGCCGGTCAAACCCAAATAAGCCTCCGTCATATTCTGCAGAACTTTGATGGATACAGCCGCATAAACTCGGATCATAGGAAGGATGAAAGCAGATATCACATCATAATCAAACTTCCTATGATCACTGGAGATTGAGATGGCCAAATATGTATGAGGTCTGTTATACCGTCTGACCTCCCAGATATCCTTCCACTGCCATAGAGTGATCCGATTCATCCATCTGCAGCTGTTTCTAAACTCCTTACACTTTTCGTAGTACGTACTTGGCATGGTTTGATTCAAGCACTTTGTACTCAACCCCCAGTGCTATAAGTCTTCACACATAAGACAACTTCCTCTTTATTTTAAAACTATTGACCGACTTGGAACTCAGCTAGACTTGCGGTGTCCTATGAATCTTTGGCCCCAAAACTGGATTCCACATCTGAGAAAAGTGCGGCGGGTACTACTAAGTTCTCGAGCTCGATGCTCCACCAGCCCCAACAGGAATACTCCTGCCTATATCATCATCACTCTCATCATCAATCATAGCGGGTTCGACCTCATCGTCATCCCCTAGCAAGTCTTCCACCGCATCTAGTACTCCAACCTTTCTAAGAATCAGAATCATAACAGGAGTATTCATGTTAGCACCTATTTTCGCATTCTCATCATGGTGTAGATCGACTGCGAAAGATGGAGATGCCACCAAATCTCCCACAGTTGTCATTACAGGTAGAGATGAAGACGCAACAACAGGGGTTGAACTGGAAGCTGCTGCCATTGGTATTGATTGATAATTCCGGTTCGATACTCCTGAGTTAGAGACCACATCCACAAGCTTAGCCAATAGTTCAGCCATTCTCACCTCGAAAAACTGGCAACGATAGTGAAGTAAAACTTGCAAATTTTTGTCACTGTCTATCACAAACGAGTCGTATTTCACCCCATCGCGAACTACAGAAATCGAAATTCTGAAATATAAATTCTCTATCTGTTTCATTCCCTGCAGTCTCAATTTCTGTAGTATAGTATTCTGAAAATCAACAAGACTCGTAGAAGCTCTAATAAAGACACTCAACGGATCATTATCAGTAAATTTTATACCCGATCGTATTTTTTTCTTTATCGTGCCTTTGTAGTGCACAAGAACTAGAAAACTCTCTTCACTAGCCATTGTGAATTTACTTCAATTCAACACTCTACGTTAATGCCCTATTTATATAGCATATGCTCTTTAATAAGTAAATCGAATGAAATCAATTCGATTTTATCGTATGCATTATTGCTTTGATAGTAATTAGCTTCGATTTACCATGATCTACTTCTTGTGTAAATCGAATCATATTTATTCGAATTACATGCATGAACATCCAACGTAAATCGAACCATATTAATTCAAATTGCATATATCAACCTTCTCCAATGTAAATCGAATCATATTGATTCAAATTGTATGATACCCTAATAAATCAATTTCATTATTTTGATTTACAAAAAAATCATACTAAATCAATTTAAATTGTTTCGATTTACATAAAATAAAAGTAAATCGAAATAAATTGATTCGATTTACATAGAATTAGAACATTCACATCCACTCTTCACATTTAGGATATTCACATAAATTTCAAACCCTAATAGTTTGTTTGTGATTTGCCTTAAATACACATACAAAATATTGCATGATGAAGAATTTTAATTTTAAATATGTTTCCAGAAGTTTGTTTATTCGGAAAAAATATTAGTACTATACTTAAAGTAAAGATGGAGGAACCGACTGAAATTTTTATTCCTGTACTTTGCATCTGCTGACTGTGGACTAGCTAGTATAGGGTTAAATTTATTTTTAATTTCTTAATTAGTTGTAATATTGAGGTTTGAGTGTAATGTGTATTTTTATTTTTTTTATTTTTTTTTAATTGTTCTTTTGCAAACTTTGTTCCTGAATTCTGATCTCATAGCTTACGATCTTGCTTGCAAGTTGATCGTCAAGTTGCATATAATGTGAGAGAAGTTAGGGCATTCTAGCCTCCATGTTTGCGAAAATTACGAAACTGCCATTCTTTTCTTTGTTGACAAATAAATGAATTAGGGCGTCCATCATGCATAAAGTCAAGAATATCCCACGGCACTTGTAAATTTAATCCTATTTTATATATTTTTGCTTCATTTAATTACTATTAGTGGATATTCTAAAAAAGATGTAAATTTTTTTATTTGTATTATCTTGCTAAACCACTAAAGATTGTACAAGTTTTTGTTATTATTTTTCTAATACTGAACAGGTCATAGTCTTCAAAAGTTGTAACACACTAATTATATAGGTCTCACCATGCAGGAAGATGTGTTTTTTTTTTTTAAATGGACAAAAATGTGTATATATATATATATATATATATATATATATATATTTGCTTTTGTTATATATAAAATAAGTTTACTATATGCAATAATGTGAAAAGCGAAATGTAAAGTAGAGAAATTCCAAATGAACTTACTTTGAAATTTTAATATTTGATATATATATGTAACCCTGCTCCATGACTATGCACATTACATGTGAAGGACGCATTAGTTTTGAGTTGAAGTTTTTAGCATTAAGCAAGACTCTCATTAATTACGACCTTAGTGGGATTTTTTTCTTTAATTTGGTTAACCATGGTATTTCTTAATTCAGTCGGAGGGTAATAATTAATTTATTGCGAATCAGAATTTTATTTAAAAATTTAGTATTAACTAATAAATTTTTGTATACAGAAATAAAAATTCTAAATACTTGATTAAATAGATAAATAAAATAATTATTCGACCAACTCAAATTTATTATTTTAGTAAAAATTTATAAGAAATGAATTATATGATAACTTAGTCGTAAACATCCCAACACATTATTGTTGCCTGCCATTATATATATGTGGCTTTAATTTATTCACAAATTAATTCATATTCCCTGGCCTTATAAAAATAAGGCAAGGACTTATGCAAACAAGTGAAATATTTCCTTCTTGAGTAGGAATATAGTTAAAAGAGATAATGATGGGAGTAAGGATACTCTTCGCTGGAAAAACATGTCCTAATGTCCAATAATATAATGTGTTGGTGTAGCATGGGGAATCCATTATTTATTAAATTAATATAGATTTTAGATATTTTTACCCTGATATTTTTAAATGAAAGATATATTATCAATTCCATGTCGTTTTAATTTATTCCCTGCTTTTCATTATATTAAGCAGTTTTTTTTTTGAGTTTGTTTCATATTTATGGGCAATTGGGCATCTTACTTTTTGATATATGTAAATTAGGGCAGTGCATGTGTTATAATTTTTTATGGTAAAAAAATTACTTTTATAAAACACCAGCTTGAATTTCTAAAATATTCAAATTAAAAAATCTTTATTTTTTTACCAATTAAAATAAATAAAAACTAATTTATGAAGAGAGACATTTTAATATTTTCTAATTTTATAGAAAATTTTAAGTTTCAAAATCACCTGTTTAGAATTTGAAATAAATGCACCCTTTTGATTAAGAATCATTTTGTAATCTTATTATTATCTCTTCTCATTTTCCTTTTGCAGTCATTAATAATATAGTTATTAAAAAAAATTGTCTGCATTTTGACTAATATTACCTCAAATGCAAGATAGATAAAAAAAAAAGTACCATCTAACAATAAAAAAGTATAATTGAAACATAAAAACACATTGGTAACCCCTCAACTTTGCTTTCTTTGATCAATCCAATTGTTCATATATAAGACTATTGTTTGAATTATCAAATGTACCTCTAAATTGGTAAATATGTAAAATTCCTTTGTTCATGAAGAAAGAGCTAGTAGGATCATTCATGAGATTGCATAAAAGTTGCATATGTATTCACATGAACATAAATGAAAAGAGAGAAACCCATTTTGGTAAATTGAAGTAGACCAAGTTGGTCCCTATTTTAATACATGACCCCCACATGAACCTCATTTAACCCCTTTCATCTTTTGAAAAATCCAACCCCACACACCACACCACACCACACCCCCACACCCCTCTCCTCTCTCTCTCATCGCCCACAGACACCATATATAGGACCTACGATAAAAAAAATACTATATAACCCTAACATCAATACCAACCCAAAACCCCTCTTCCTCTCTTTCTCTCTTCATTCCTAAAACAAAATCTCTTTCAAAATATCAAAATCTCATTAAAACCCTAAATACTATTCCTCATATTACTCATTGATTAAATTTAGTTAAAGTTTAAAAACTTCTTGTATAACTATATAAGTCTCTTGTAATAGGCTAGTACTTTAAACGAATCGAAGTGACAAAAGCTGAACAGAAAAAATGCCTCCAAATCCACCGAAGTCTTCTATGCTAGTCCACCGGATCAACCACACCGCTACCACCGGTGGTGTGGCCACTGTCACCGGATGCAATCATCTTAAGAAGAATTCTTCACCGGCCGTCGTCATCCCTGACGCTGTGGCGAGATACCACACGCATGCTGTGGCGGCAAACCAGTGCTGCTCAGCGGTGGTGCAGGAGATCGCCGCGCCGGTTTCCGCCGTATGGTCCGTCGTCCGCCGCTTTGACAACCCTCAGGCCTACAAGCACTTCGTGAAGAGCTGCCACGTCATCGGCGGCGACGGCGCCGTAGGTACAGTCCGTGAGGTCCACGTCATCTCCGGCCTCCCCGCCGGCCGGAGCACCGAGAGACTCGAGATCCTCGACGAAGAAGAGCACGTCCTCAGCTTTAGCGTCGTCGGCGGCGACCACCGCCTCGCGAACTACCGATCCGTTACTACGCTTCATTCCTCCGGCGGCGGAGATTCCTCCGGCGCCGGCACGGTGGTTGTGGAATCCTACGTAGTGGATGTGCCTCCGGGGAACACAAAAGAAGACACGTGCGTTTTTGTGGACACAATCGTAAAATGCAACCTTCAATCTTTGGCGCATATCGCTGAGAATTTAACAAGACGAAACTGCATCAACAACAATAACACCAAGTTCTGTACCTAATTTTTTTTTTTCCCTTAATTTTTAATTTTTGCATTTTTAATTTATAGTAGTTCTATTATAACTAAGATATAAATATTTATGTGTCTATATATTATATATATTCGGAATTATTATTAGTTAAGTTTTTGGACTTAACACATTTTGCTTGGGTTAGTTAGGGGGTGGGATATTATTATTTCTTGTTACAGCTAAGTTAGTTGGTGACTCTCTAAAGTATAATCCCCTAACATTATTGCTACATGTAAAGTTGATGATCTACAAAATCAACCAATTTTGGGTTGGTGTAATTGTTGATTAAGTGATATGATGAAATATGAATATAATTTGTGAATATTGGTTTGATTGTCCTTTTTGATAATATGTATGTAGAATAATATATCATATATACATTGTTATTAAAGTAAGAAAATAGTATATGTAACAATTTGTAAGTGGAGTGAAAGGGTTAATGCGATTGGGAATCTATTTATTAATTAGTGGAAGGATGGTGATGAGATGAAGAGAATTGCACTAAGTACATTCATTGATAAATTAATTTGGTGATGAGCTTGTGTGAATTTAGTGCTATATTGAACATAAAAAAATTTGGGTAGTGTTTTGTTATGTCATGAATTGCAAGTTTCCACATGAAATAATATATTCTTGAGCATTTTAAATTTGAGCTCCCATTACTCCCATCACAAGCTAAGGCGAATCTATGGATGAAGATGGTGCTGTTTCCTTTTCCGGTATATGGATTATATTTTTGCCTTTCGCTTTTCCTATTGCATATAATTAACCATATATATAAATATAAATTAAATATATAAAGTTTAATTTTAATCTATTCTCAGTATAAGTTAAAAATATTTTATACATATATTCAATTATATATCACCGTATTATTAGTAAATAACTACTAATTATTTAAATGAATAAATGTAATTGAGTGATTATGTAAAATATTTTGTATTGTAAATCAATCAAAATTAAACTTTTATATATATATATATATATATATATATATATATATATATATATATATATATATATATATATTGGTAAAAATTTATATGAGTGCATAGATATATACTTATTAAAATTATCATCATCCGGTAGATTTATGAGGTTATTTCAAATTAATTTGATATATCTCAGGTGCACATTAAGGACGATTAGTATAGCTTATTAAGTGCATCTTTTACTTTTCATTTTTGACATATATATATATATATATATGATCCACTGATTGCGGAGTATATATATTTCTTTTTCAATACAAGCATTTTATATCTTTCGAATTATATATGACTAGTAACATTTCTAGGAGAGGTCCTTTCGGGTACGACGACTTTGAATTATCTTTACATTTCTAGTCATACACAAAAATAAATAAATTTATGAATAAATAAGAATATTTTAAATGAGAAAGATAGTGAAAATATTAGTTTTTTTTTAAAAAAAAAAAACAAATGAAGCAAGGCATATTAAAAGGTATATACTACGATATATCTACCAAGCTGTCGTTAGCTGTAAACAAGATTATATAACTTCAATTTGAAATTATATATATATGTATTTATTCATTTATGTATTATTATTATTATTTATGAGGCAGAGAAGAGTAAAAGCATATGAAAGAACGATACATACATGCAAGTTGCATAATAATAATGGTACTATATAATGTGCAGACGTACTTTAGTGTTATTTTAATTGAACAAGTTGCATTGCATATTTTTCTATATTGAATTCAAGTTGGTGAGAGAGAGCGTGGAAAGAGAAAGAAATGAAATCAAAGGGGGGAAGCATTGAAGAAGGAAATGCTTAAAATAGAGAGAGAAAGATAAGAAAAGGGTGGCATCATGTTTGTTTGAGTGTGAATCATGAATAGTATTCATCGTCGCTTTCTGCAACTTGCCCATGCAAGTGGCACATATTTAATAATATTTTTTCTTTTTATTAAATCTACAAAATAGAAAAAATATGCACTTATTTTCAGAAACAAAAATAGTAGTCATTGAATCTATCATTCGAATAGAATAAATATTAAAATATAAAATATACATTAAAAATAAATTAAATATAATTTTTTATTTTAAAAAATAAATATTATACATTAAAAATAAATTAAACATAATTGAACACATATGGTCTTAATAATAATAATCCCTGTTCCTTGCACCATCCTTTTTGTTTGTCCACTTTTGGGGATGAGTTGAATATTGAATATTGAATTTTTGAATATTGAATATGAAGAATATTAATGGCTATCTTCAACTTAATTCCATTCACCTGTCACGCTACCTTCTCGAGTGTTTCTTAAGTTCTTTCACATTTTTTGTTAGGCTTTCTAAAGATAAGGTTTAAATTAAATTTTTGAATAATTTTATTCTTTATATAGAGTTAATAATATATAAAATTGAATTAGACATGCTAACTATATTAGAGCCCATTTTTATATAGTTGTTATAGAGACATCTCTGAAATGGTCCAATTTTATTTAAGCTTTAATTTATTAAAAATTAATATGTAAAACTTTAATTATTCTCTTTGAGCTGAAAATAAAGTTAATTGACAATTAATTCAATGGGCAAACCATAAAAAATTCTCTCTAAATGATTAAATAGTTGACTGGACTAATTTTTTAAATATGATAAAAATAAAAATATTCTCAAAATATTTTAAATTATAATAAAAAATAACAAAAAAATTAATTTCTTATAAGTAATAAATGAATTATATATTTAGCAAATCGCTTCTGTATTTGATTTGAAATTTTAATAAAAAAATTTGGATAACTATATATGTATAAAGTGCATGCAAAAAAAAATCAAAATCAAAATTCGATTTCTAGATTTTATTTTCATATTACAAATTAAAAAATATCTATTTATCTTAAAATTATTAAATTTTAAAAATAAAATATCTTATTTTTTTAATTATATTTATAATAAAAATCATATTAAAATTTAATTTTTAAAGTTTTTTTAAAATATATATTTAATAATTAAATACTCTTGTTATGTTTTAAAATATTTTGAGATTATTTTTATTGTTAATGTATTTGGAGGATATTTTGTAAGTAAATTAATAATTCAAAATCATTTTTGGTGGTTTGTTCTGATTCAATAGTAGATGGGTAAGTTTTTGTAATTTAAGTATAAATTTTTTCATCCATAAAATTTAAACTTAAACAATTATTTCAGCATAAATATTAAACTACTTATTACATTTACCATAGGTTAAGTAATCTTCTTTATTTTTAACTCCCATATGCTAAGAGGGAAAAAAAAAAATCTTTCTTGCTCTGGGAAAAATCTTGGATTCTTGGTATCCATTTCAAGTAAAACGATAAATAAAAAAGTTAACGATAAAAAATATTTTTCATTATTACTCCGAATGAATTTAATAGTTTTTAAAACTTTCACTGGAAAATTTTCCTACCCTCTATATATTATTCTGAAAATGACCTTACAACAAATCACTGACCGTATTATTCAATTCTTTTGCATTGTATCACTCATTTTGTCACTGCTGTGTCAAGTACAACTACTGTAAAGCCCCAACAAACGGGTAAGGTTCATAGATATTCAATTACTGGATTTCAATTAAGCTATATAATATAATTATTAGTCATATTTAATTTAGAATCAAGCAACATTAACAAGCATTGGATTAATAATACAGGGATACTACACATCCATGTAACCATGTAACTAAATTGGCCCAACACAAAAAAAACTTAGTATCATTAAATGAAACGTGAAATACACGCGTCCAACACACACGAAATCGCTCTTCTTCTTCTTCTTCTTCTTCTTCTCACGCTCGTTTGCGCACGGAGTGTCTTCTTCTTCTTCGCCCTCTTCTTCATGTTCCTCCTTCTCCTCCTTCTCCTCCTTTTTCGCATTCCTTCTTCTTCACGTGTTTTCTCCTTATCGTCATTCTTTTGTTCTTGTTGCTGCTGTATTTTTTTGTCTTTTCCTCCTTCTCTCTCTGGTGAAGAAGCAGTAGAAGGTGAGGAAGAAGAGTTTTGAATAGTGCAGAATGAACCGAACACAGTATTCATGGTGAACCGAACATAGTACTCATGGTGAACCGAACACAATACAATTGTATAGTACTGAGTGAACGAAACATAATCCATTATATAAAATCAAATTCAAACAGCTTTCTGCAGAATGAACCGAACACAATACTCATAGTGAACCGAACACAGTACTCATGGTGAAACAATTGTATAGTACTAAGTGAACGAAACATAATCCATTATATAAAATCAAATTCAAATAACTCTGCCTACAATTTACATATTATCAATTCAATTCAATTCAATTCAATTCAATTCAGTACACCTCCGTCCATTTAATTCAATTCAAATTAGCAATTGCATTCCATTCAATTCGATTCAAAATTGAATAATCCAAACTTTGTCAGTTTGATTCGTTTCATAAGAGTAATCCAAATTGCTCTCCTGTTTACCAAAAAATTATGAACCCCTAAACACTGAACCCTAAACCCTAAACCCTAAACACTAAAACCAGAACCCTGAACACTGAACCTTGAACCCATAAACCCTAAATCCCTAAAACCCTAAAACCTAAACCCTAAACCCTATACCCTATAACCTAAACCCTAAACCCTAAACCCTAAACCCTGAACCCAAACCCTGAACTCTAAACTCTGAATCTTAAACGCTAAACCATAAACCCTAAAATTTGAACCCGAACCCTGAACACTGAACTCTGAACCTTGAATGCTAAACTCTAAACCCTAAACCCTAAACTCTAAATCCTGAACCCTACCGTAAACCCTAAATCCCTAATATCCTGAACCCTGAACCCTAAACTCTAGATCCCTAAATCCTAAACCCTCGACCATAAACATAGTGAACCGAAATTAATACACGGGACGAACCGAAAGTTTGAAACACACTGAACCCCTGTACACTGAACCCTGAACTCATAAATCCTAAACCCTAAAACCCTAAACCCTAAAATCCTATCGTCATTCTTTTGTTGTTGATCTGCATTGCCTCCATCATTCTCCTTTGGTCGCGTTCATCTTCTCGTTTTCTTATTTCGATATGGTTGTATTTATCTTCTTCCTATTCTTCTTCATTTTCTTCTTCGATCTGTACTTCTGAATCGAAACAATAAATGACTCAACTTCAAATCAGGAGAGCAATTTGGATTACTCTTCTGAAACGAATCAAACTGACAAAGTTTGGATTATTCAATTTTGAATCGAATTGAATGGAATGCAATTGCTAATTTAAATTGAATTAAATGGACGGAGGTGTACTGAATTGAATTGAATTGATAATATGTAAATTGTGGGCAGAGTTATTTGAATTTGATTTTATATAATGGGTTATGTTTCATTCACTCAGTACTATACAATTGTTTCACCATGAGTACTGTGTTCAGTTCATTCTGCAGAAAACTGTTTGAATTTAATTTTATATAATGGATTATGTTTCGTTCACTCAGTACTATACAATTGTATTGTGTTCGGTTCACTATGAGTACTGTGTTCGGTTCACCATGAGTACTGTGTTCGGTTCATTCTGCACTATTCAAAACTCTTCTTCCTCATCTTCTACTGCTTCTTCACCAGAGAGAAGGAGAAAAAGACAAAAAAATACAGCAGCAACAACAACAAAAGAATGACGATAAGGAAAAAATACGTGAAGAAGAAGGAACGCGAAAAAGGAGAAGAAGGAGGAGAAGGAGGAACGCGAAGAAGAAGGCGAAGAAGAAGAAGACGCTCCGTGCGTAAACGAGCGTGAGGAGGAGGAGGAGGAGGAGGAGGAGGAGGTTTACGTTGCAGCAGAAGGTTTACGTTGAGCAAAAATTTAGGTTGTAGCACGTTATATATAGCGCGTGTATGATAAATGAGTGAGGGGTGGGGACGCGCGTGTGGAGGAAATTACTTGGTTAACAACCATGTAAAAAAATACATAGATGTAGAGCTTTTTCGTTAATAATATAATTTATATTAATTTTTTTTATTAACAGAAATACTTTAAAATATTGTTTAAAGATATTTTTGTGAGGTTGCATTATTGCATGAGCATAATTTTAACACGAGTTTAACTAAAAAAATTATTTTTTTCAATTTATACCAGCTAATTTTTTAAATTCTTTTTTATTTTAGATTTTATATCTTAATGCAAAATTCTTTAAAAATTGTGAGTTAAAAAAAAATAATTTTACGATAAAATATTTAATTAAAAATTAATTTTCTATATTTATTCTTCTAACACCTCACATTTTTTTTTTTTTGATAATCTTCTAACACCTCATTGAAGTACACACAAATAAATGTAAATAGATAGAGTTTGTCAACTTTATTTAAGGCACATTTACATATTGTTAAATTTCACTAACATTTTATCCGTATGTCTAAATATGAGATATTGACATTGACTATACATCAGCAAGCATTTTTTTTTTTTTAAATATTTTCACTTCTTTCCCTTTATTATTATTCTTCTAATACGCTTCATATATCACTGATGAGCGGATATTTTATACGCTTTTTGGGGATAATTTCATATAGTTTAGAGTATGTTTGAGTTAGTTTTTAGTCTATTTTTATTAGTTTTTAGGAAAAATTCATATTTCTGGACTTTACTATGAGTTGTGTGTTTTTCTGTAATTTCAGGTATTTTTCTGGCTGAAATTGAAGGAGTTGAGCAAAAATCTGATTCAGGCTGAAAAAGGACTGCTGATGCTGTTGGATTCTGACCTCCCTGCACTCAAAGTGGATTTTCTGGAGCTACAGAACTCGAAATGGCGTGCTTCCAATTGCGTTGGAAAGTAGACATCCAGGGCTTTCCAGAAATATATAATAGTCCATACTTTGCACAAGGATAGACGACGTAAACTGGCGTTCAACGCCAGTCCTCTGCCCAATTCTGGCGTCCAGCGCCAGAAAAGGATCAAAAGCTGGAGTTGAACGCCCAAACTGGCATAAAAACTGGCGTTCAACTCCACAAATGGCCTCTGCACGTGAATTGCTTAAGTCTCAGCCCCAGCACACACCAAGTGGGCCCCAGAAGTGGATCTCTGCATCATCCATCATAGTTTATCCAATTTTTGTAAACCTAGGCTACTAGTTTAGTATTTAAACAACTTTTAGAGACTTATTTTGTATCTCATGACATTTCAGATCTAAACTTTGTATTCTCTGACGGCATGAGTCTCTAAACCCCATTGTTGGGGGTGAGGAGCTCTGCTGTGTCTCGATGAATTAATGCAAGTATTTCTGTTTTCTATTCAAACACGCTTGTTCCTATCTAAGATGTTCATTCGCGCTTAACTGTGATGAAGGTGATGATCAGTGACATTCATCACCTTCCTCAAACCATGAACGTGTGCCTGACAACCACCTCCGTTCTATATCCGATTGAATGAGTATCTCTGAGATCTCTTAATCAAAATCTCCGTGGTATAAGCTAGAACTGATGGCGGCATTCATGAGAATCCGGAAAGTCTAAACCTTGTCTGTGGTATTCCGAGTAGGATTCAAGGATTGAATGACTGTGACGAGCTTCAAACTCCTGAAGGCTGGGCGTTAGTGACAGATGCAAAAGGATAATAAATCCTATTCCAACCGGATCGAGAACCAACCGGTGATTAGCCGTGCTGTGACAGAGCGCGTGAGCGTAGTTTTCACTGGAAGGATGGAAGGTAGCCATTGACAACGGTGATCCACCAACACACAGCTTGCCATAGGGGGACGTGCGTGTGTGAATCAGAAGACAGAGGAAAGCAGAGATTCAGAAGACAAAGCATCTCCAAAACTCCAACATATTCTCCATTACTGCACAACAAGTAATCTTTAATTTATGCTCTCTTGGTTATTCACAATTCAACTGATAAACATAATTGACTTCCTGACTAAGAATTACAAGATAACCATAGATTGCTTCAAACCAACAATCTCCGTGGGATTCGACCCTTACTCACGTGAGGTATTACTTGGACGACCCAGTGCACTTGCTGGTTAGTTGTATCGAAGTTGTGACAGACTGTAAAACTAGATCAGAGTATCTGGCCTAAGAAGCCATTACCAGAGATCACAATTTCGTGCACCAAGTTTTTGGCGCCATTGCCGGAGATTGTTCGTGTTTGAACAACTGACGGTTTATTTTGTTGCTTAGATTAGGAAAAAAATTTCTCTTTTTTTTTTTTTTTGGTTTAGAGTCTTTTATTATTTATCCCTTGTTAAAACACTTTAAAATTTATAGCTCAGTTAATTAGAACGTGGTGGTTATGTTCATGGTAATTGGCTATCATATTTTTTAAAACCTTTTTCAAAAATAATTTTTCTATTAAATCCTGTGCCAAACTTTAAGTTTGGTGTTTTCTTATTGATTTTTCTTAAAATTTTCGAAAATTTCCATAACTCATTTGGCTAGAGCGTTAATCTGTGTTCTTGGTAATTGGGTTAGAGTCTTTTATATTCTTTTCAAAACCTTCTTTTTCATAAATAATATTTTCTCTATTAAATTTTGTGCCAAACTTTAAGTTTGGTGTTTTCTTGTTGATTTCCCTTTGATTTTCGAAAATTTTGGTGGTTTTCTAAAAATTTTAAGTTTGGTGTTCCTTTGTGTTTTCCCTCCAAAATTTTCAAAAACAAGGAGCATTAGATCAAAAAAAAAAATTTTTTAAAATCTTTTCCAAATCATATCTTTTTCAAAACTTTCTAACCACTTTTTCTCTCCTCACTTTTTCGAAAATCATAATTTTTGTTATTTTTATTTTTGGTTAAGTTGTCCTCTTTCCATAAAATAAAATAATTAAAAAGGTAAATCAGTCCAAGTTATATCCATATATCCATCATGGACATAAATGGAGATGAACAGTCCAGGAGGACTCTGGGGTCATATTCTAACCCTTCTACTGCTTCATATGGGAGTAGTATCTGCATACCCTCCATTGGAGTCAGTAGCTTTGAGTTGAATCCTCAGCTCATTATCATGGTGCAGCAAAGTTGCCAGTATTCCGGTCTTCCACAGGAAGAACCTACAGAGTTTCTGGCACAATTTTTACAAATTACTGACACAGTACATGATAAAGAAATAGATCAGGATGTCTACAGACTATTACTGTTTCCATTTGCTGTAAAAGATCAAGCTAAGAGGTGGTTAAATAACCAACCTAAGGCCAGCATAAGAACATGGAAACAGCTGACAGAAAAATTCCTGAATCAGTATTTCCCTCCAAAAAGGATGACACAGCTAAGGCTGGACATCCAAGGCTTCAAGCAAGGAGATAATGAATCTCTTTATGATGCCTGGGAGAGATACAGAGAGATGCTACGAAAATGCCCCTCTGAAATGTTTTCAGAGTGGGTTCAGTTAGACATCTTCTACTATGGGCTTGCAGAAGGAGCTCAGATGTCTCTAGACTACTCAGCTGGTGGATCTATCCATATGAGAAAGACAATTGAAGAGGCTCAAGAGCTCATTGATACAGTTGCCAGGAATCAGCATCTGTATCTAAGCAGCAACCTTTCCATGAATGAAGAGGTTAAAACAGTAACTGCTGAATTCAGTACTGTAAAACAAGCTGCTGAATTCAATCAGCAATTGGATTTTCTAACAAAGCAGCTAGCTGAATTCAAAGACAGGCTACAGGAGACAAGGATAGCTAATATACATATGGACGAACAGTTTAAGCAAACAAAGCAGCAGCTATCAAGGCAAATAGCAGAAGAATGCCAAGCAGTTCAATTAAGAAGTGGGAAAAAATTAAATACCCCACCTCAAGGCATCAAAAATTCAAGAAATGAGCGACCCACCAAAGATTCACCTGAGGACAGTAAGAGCCCAGGGAAAAATAATTCTGGCACTAAAACGCCAGAAAATGGGTGGAATGCTGGCGCTGAACGCCCAGACCATGCCCAAAACTGGCGTTCAGCGCCAGAAACAAGGCAGGATTGGCGTTCAACGCCAGAAATGGGCAAGAGTCTGGCATTGAACGCCCAATTGGGGCAGAATCCAGCGTTGAACGCCCAAAAGGGGCACATTTCTGGCGTTCAGGCGCCAGGAACAGACAGTGAGCTGGCGTCTAACGTCACTCCAGCTTCTGACTCTGGCACTCAATTGCCAGTGAGGGATCAGACACACACAAGTGCTGACAACAACCCCTCTAAAAAGGCTTCTTTAACCACTAAGGTTGAGGAATATAAAGCCAAGATACCTTATCCTCAAAAACTCCGGAAAGAGGAGCAGGATAAGCAATTTGCTCGCTTTGCAGATTATCTAAGGACTCTTGAAATAAAGATTCCATTTGCAGAGGCACTTGAGCAAATACCTTCTTATGCCAAGTTCATGAAAGAGATCTTGAGTCATAAAAAGGAGTGGAGAGAAACAGAAAAAGTTCTCCTCACTGAAGAATGCAGTGCAGTCATTCTGAAAAGCTTTCCTGAAAAGCTTAAAGACCCTGGGAGTTTTCTGATACCATGCATATTAGAAGGTGATTGCACCAAGACAGCTTTGTGCGATCTTGGGGCAAGCATCAACCTGATACCTGCATCTACTATCAGGAAACTTGGCTTAACTAAAGAAGTTAAACCAACCCGGATATGTCTCCAACTTGCTGATGGTTCCACTAAATACCCATCAGGCGTGATTGAAGACATGATTGTCAGAGTTGGGCCATTCGCCTTTCCCACTGACTTTGTTGTGCTGGAAATGGAGGAGCACAAGAGTGCTACTCTCATTCTAGGAAGACCCTTCCTAGCAACTGGACGATCCCTCATTGACGTCCAACAGGGGGAAATAACCCTGAGAGTCAATGATGATGAGTTTAAGTTGAACGCTGTCAAAGCCATGCAGCATCCAGACACATCAACAGACTGCATGAAAGTTGATCTCATTGACTCTTTG
The DNA here is from genome assembly GCF_059453495.1 of Arachis ipaensis. NCBI lineage: Eukaryota > Viridiplantae > Streptophyta > Magnoliopsida > Fabales > Fabaceae > Arachis > Arachis ipaensis. The sequence continues at coordinate 111,365,847 of NC_142437.1, forward strand.
GTAGAAGAGATCAACATGGCTGAGAGTCTCGAATCAGAGTTGGAAGACATCTTTAAAGATGTTCAGCCTAATTTGGAGGATTCAGAGGACATGAAAGAGCCTCTGAACTTTCTTCTGAAAGAGGAAAAACCTCCTAAACCCGAGCTCAAGCCACTACCACCATCCTTGAAATATGCATTTCTGGGAGAAGGTGACACTTTTCCAGTAATCATAAGCTCTGCTTTAAATTCACAGGAAGAGGAAGCACTTATTCAAGTGCTAAGGACACACAAGACAGCTCTTGGGTGGTCCATAGGTGACCTTAAGGGCATAAGCCCAGCTAGATGCATGCACAAAATCCTATTGGAGGACAATGCCAAACCAGTGGTTCAACCACAGAGGCGGCTAAATCCAGCCATGAAGGAAGTGGTGCAGAAAGAGGTCACCAAATTACTGGAGGCTGGGATTATTTATCCTATTTCTGATAGCCCCTGGGTGAGCCCTGTTCAAGTCGTCCCAAAAAAGGGAGGCATGACAGTGATTCATAATGAAAAAAATGAACTGGTTCCTACAAGAACAGTTACAGGGTGGCGCATGTGTATTGACTACAGAAGGCTCAATACAGCCACCAGAAAGGATCATTTTCCTTTACCATTCATAGACCAGATGCTAGAGAGACTAGCAGGTCATGATTATTACTGCTTTTTGGATGGCTACTCAGGCTATAACCAGATTGTAGTAGATCCCCAGGATCAAGAGAAAACAGCATTTACATGTCCATCTGGAGTGTTTGCTTATAGAAGGATGCCATTTGGGCTATGTAATGTGCCTGCAACCTTCCAGAGATGCATGCTCTCTATTTTCTCTGACATGGTGGAAAAATTTCTGGAAGTCTTCATGGATGACTTCTCAGTATATGGAGACTCATTCAGCTCCTGTCTTGATCACTTGAAACTTGTTCCGAAAAGATGCCAAGAGACCAACCTAGTTTTAAACTGGGAAAAGTGTCACTTCATGGTGACTGAAGGAATTGTTCTTGGGCATAAAATCTCAAACAAGGGAATAGAGGTGGATCAAGCAAAAATAGAGGTAATTGAAAAATTACCACCACCTGCCAATGTTAAGGCAATCAGAAGCTTTCTAGGACATGCAGGATTCTATAGGAGGTTTATAAAGGATTTTTCAAAAATCGCAAAACCTCTAAGCAATCTGCTAGCTGCTGACACGCCATTTGTGTTTGACACAAAGTGCCTGCAGGCGTTTGAAACGCTGAAAGCTAAGCTGGTCACAGCACCAGTCATTTCTGCACCAGAATGGACATTACCATTTGAGCTAATGTGTGATGCCAGTGATCATGCCATTGGTGCAGTATTGGGACAGAGGCATGACAAGCTTCTGCATGTCATTTATTATGCCAGTCGCGTTTTAAATGATGCCCAGAAAAATTACACAACCACAGAAAAGGAATTACTTGCAGTGGTTTACGCCATTGACAAGTTCAGATCCTACTTAGTAGGATCAAAGGTGATTGTGTACACTGACCATGCTGCTCTTAAGTATCTACTCACAAAGCAGGATTCAAAACCCAGGCTCATCAGATGGGTATTGCTTCTGCAAGAGTTTGATATAGAAATAAGAGACAGAAAAGGGACAGAGAACCAAGTAGCTGATCATCTGTCCCGGATAGAGCCAGTGGAAGGGACGTCCCTCCCCTTTCTTGAGATCTCTGAGACGTTCCCTGATGAGCATCTATTTGCCATTCAGGAAGCACCATGGTTTGCCGATATTGCAAACTATAAAGCTGCAAGGTTCATACCCAAGGAGTACAATAGAATACAAAAGAAGAAATTAGTTACTGATGCAAAGTACTACTTGTGGGATGAGCCCTATCTCTTTAAGAGATGTGCAGACGGAATTATCCGTAGGTGTGTCCCCAGAGAGGAAGCACAGAGAATCCTATGGCATTGCCATGGATCTCAATATGGAGGCCATTTCGGAGGTGAGCGAACAGCCACCAAGGTCCTCCAATGTGGCTTCTATTGGCCCACACTCTATAAAGATTCCCGAGAGTTTGTACGTAATTGTGACAGTTGCCAAAGAGCTGGTAATCTGCCTCATGGTTACGCCATGCCTCAACAAGGAATCTTGGAAATAGAGTTGTTTGATGTATGGGGAATTGACTTCATGGGACCTTTCCCACCATCATACTCAAACACTTATATTCTGGTGGCAGTTGACTATGTATCAAAATGGGTTGAGGCTATTGCCACACCCACCAATGATACTAAAACAGTACTGAAGTTCCTCCAGAAACATATCTTTAGCAGGTTTGGTGTCCCTAGAGTACTAATCAGTGATGGGGGCACTCACTTCTGCAATAAACAGCTTGACTCTGCCATGGTTCGGTATGGGATTCGCCACAAGGTGGCCACTCCATATCATCCACAAACCAATGGGCAAGCTGAAGTCTCTAATAGAGAATTAAAGAGAATCCTGGAACGGACAGTAAATACCCGTAGAAAGAATTGGGCACGGAGCTTGGATGATGCTCTGTGGACTTACAGAACAGCATTCAAGACCCCTATAGGGACCTCTCCATACCAACTGGTGTATGGTAAGGCATGTCACCTGCCCGTGGAACTGGAACATAAGGCCTACTGGGCAACCAGATTCCTAAACTTTGATGCCAAATTAGCAGGAGAAAAAAGATTGCTCCAGCTAAATGAGCTAGAGGAGTTCAGATTCACAGCTTTCGAAAATGCCAAGCTATATAAGGAAAAATAAAAAAAGTGGCATGACAGAAAGCTGTCATCTAGAATCTTTGAACCAGGACAGAAGGTTCTGTTGTTTAACTCTAGACTCAGGCTATTCCCCGGAAAACTGAAATCCCGGTGGAGGGGACCATACGTGATTACAAGTGTATCACCATATGGTTATGTGGAGCTTCAAGATATTGATTCTGATAAGAAGTTCATTGTCAATGGACAGAGAATCAAGCATTATCTTGAAGGCAACATCGAGCAAGAATGCTCAAGGCTGAAGCTAGATTAAAAGCTCAGCAAGGTCCAGCTAAGGACATTAAAGAAGCGCTTGTTGGGAGGCAACCCAATTTTTATTTATTTTCATGGTTTTTCATGTTTTATTCGGTCCATGATCAAGTGGAGTCACAAAATAAATATTAAAAATTGAAAATGGAATAAAAAACAAGCAGAAGAAAAATCACACCCTGGAGGAAGCAGTTGTCTGGCGTTCAACGCCAGAACAGAGCATGGTTCTGGCGCTGAACGCCCAAAATGGGCAACATCCTGGCGCTGAACGCCCAGAACAAGCATGATTCTGGCGTTCAACGCCAGAAATGGCTAGTAAATGGGCGTTGAACGCCCAAAATGGGCACCAACCTGGCGCTGAACGCCCAGAGTTGTGTGCAAGGGCATTTTGTATGCCTAAATTGGTGCAGGGATGTAAATGCCTTGACACCTCAAGATCTGTGGACCTCACAAGATCATTTCAAGATCTGTGGACCCCACAGGACCCCCACCTTCCCTCCTCATAATCCTAGTTTTTTTTTCCACATCTTCTTCTTTATCTATTCCCTCTTCTTTTGCTCGAGGGCGAGCAACATTCTAAGTTTGGTGTGGTAAAACGATTATGTGAAGGATCTATAGCTCAGTGGTAGAACATGTGGCTGCAAATCAAAGAGATACCTCAGGGGATGCACTTTCCTCCACATAATTATTGGAAGCAACTGAGGATAGAAATACCAAAAATCACTAGGAATCAAGCCACAAAGGCAAGGAAGAGACATAAAAGAGCTCAAGAACATCATTGGTGCCTCAAGAAGGAAATGCCATCATCACTAAGGTGGACTCGTTCCTTGTTCTTACTTTCTCTGTTTTTCGTTTTCTCTATGTTAAGTGCTTATCTATGTTTGTGTCTTCATCACATGATCATTAGTAGTAATTAGTGTCTAGTTTGATTTTATCCCCAATTAAGTTATAGTCTATTTTTCTCATCATCAGCAAACATGAATAAAGTAGTAGATCTTTTGAATAAGAGGCAATAAAATTTCGAGTTTTAATAAGAGAAAGTCTAATTAGTTAAATGTGGTGGCAATGCTTTCTGTCTTCTGAATGAATGCTTGAAAAGTACATATGTCTTTTGAATTTGTTGTTTAAGACTGTTAAATATGTTGGCTCTTGAAAGAATGATGAACATGAGACATGTTATTGATAATCTGAAAATCATAAAAATGATTCTTGAAGCAAGAAAAAGCAGCAAAGAACAAAGCTTGCAGAAAAAAAAAAAGCAAGCAGAAAAAGCCAAAAGCTCTTAAAACCAAAAGGCAAGGGCAAATAAAAAGGATCCCAAGGCTTTGAGCATCAGTGGATAGGAGGGCCTAAAGGACTAAAATCCTGGTCTAAGCGGCTAAACCAAGCTGTCCCTAACCATGTGCTTGTGGCGTGCAGGTGTCAAGTGAAAACTTGAGACTGAGCGGTTAAAGTCAAGGTCCAAAGCAAAAAGAAGAGTGTGCTTAAGAACTCTGGACACCTCTAATTGGAGACTTTAGCAAAGCTGAGTCACAATCTGAAAAGGTTCACCCAGTTATGTGTCTGTGGCATTTATGTATCCGGTAGTAATACTGGAAAACAAAGTGCTTAGGGCCACGGCCAAGACTCATAAAGAAGCTGTGTTCAAGAATCATCACACTGAACTAAGAGAATCAATAACACTATCTGAATTCTGAGTTCCTATAGATGCCAATCACTCTGAGCTTCAATGGATAAAGTGAGATGCCAAAACTGTTCAGAAGCAAAAAGCTACTAGTCCCGCTCATTTAATTAGGATCCGAGCTTCAATCAAAAAAACTCTGAGATATTATTGCTTCTCAACCTATTAGTCTTCTATTTTATTTGTCTAGTTGCTTGAGGACAAGCAACAGTTTAAGTTTGGTGTTGTGATGAGCGGATATTTTATACGCTTTTTGGGGATAATTTCATATAGTTTAGAGTATGTTTGAGTTAGTTTTTAGTCTATTTTTATTAGTTTTTAGGAAAAATTCATATTTCTGGACTTTACTATGAGTTGTGTGTTTTTCTGTAATTTCAGGTATTTTTCTGGCTGAAATTGAAGGAGTTGAGCAAAAATCTGATTCAGGCTGAAAAAGGACTGCTGATGTTGTTGGATTCTGACCTCCCTGCACTCAAAGTGGATTTTCTGGAGCTACAGAACTCGAAATGGCGTGCTTCCAATTGCGTTGGAAAGTAGACATCCAAGGATTTCCAGCAATATATAATAGTCCATACTTTGCACAAGGATAGACGACGTAAACTGGCGTTCAACGCCAGTCCTCTGCCCAATTCTGGCGTCCAGCGCCAGAAAAGGATCAAAAGCTGGAGTTGAACGCCCAAACTGGCATAAAAACTGGCGTTCAACTCCACAAATGGCCTCTGCACGTGAATTGCTTAAGTCTCAGCCCCAGCACACACCAAGTGGGCCCCAGAAGTGGATCTCTGCATCATCCATCATAGTTTATCCAATTTTTGTAAACCTAGGCTACTAGTTTAGTATTTAAACAACTTTTAGAGACTTATTTTGTATCTCATGACATTTCAGATCTAAACTTTGTATTCTCTGACGGCATGAGTCTCTAAACCCCATTGTTGGGGGTGAGGAGCTCTGCTGTGTCTCGATGAATTAATGCAAGTATTTCTGTTTTCTATTCAAACACGCTTGTTCCTATCTAAGATGTTCATTCGCACTTAACTGTGATGAAGGTGATGATCAGTGACATTCATCACCTTCCTCAAACCATGAACGTGTGCCTGACAACCACCTCCGTTCTATATCCGATTGAATGAGTATCTCTGAGATCTCTTAATCAAAATCTCCGTGGTATAAGCTAGAACTGATGGCGGCATTCATGAGAATCCGGAAAGTCTAAACCTTGTCTGTGGTATTCCGAGTAGGATTCAAGGATTGAATGACTGTGACGAGCTTCAAACTCCTGAAGGCTGGGCGTTAGTGACAGATGCAAAAGGATAATAAATCCTATTCCAACCGGATCGAGAACCAACCGGTGATTAGCCGTGCTGTGACAGAGCGCGTGAGCGTAGTTTTCACTGGAAGGATGGAAGGTAGCCATTGACAACGGTGATCCACCAACACACAGCTTGCCATAGGGGGACGTGCGTGTGTGAATCAGAAGACAGAGGAAAGCAGAGATTCAGAAGACAAAGCATCTCCAAAACTCCAACATATTCTCCATTACTGCACAACAAGTAATCTTTAATTTATGCTCTCTTGGTTATTCACAATTCAACTGATAAACATAATTGACTTCCTGACTAAGAATTACAAGATAACCATAGATTGCTTCAAACCAACAATCTCCGTGGGATTCGACCCTTACTCACGTGAGGTATTACTTGGACGACCCAGTGCACTTGCTGGTTAGTTGTATCGAAGTTGTGACAGACTGTAAAACTAGATCAGAGTATCTGGCCTAAGAAGCCATTACCAGAGATCACAATTTCGTGCACCAATCACACTAGATTTTGAGCTTTGACTCCGTCTTGGGTCTCTTGTATCTTCCTCTCTCCATTTATGAATGTCCCTATTTAGCTGGGGAGGGAAAACTTATATGCATATTCATGAACAATTAGATCATAATTTTTAATTTGCACTAATAATAGATAGGTTAATAATATAATACTTTTAATAATATAATTAATAGTGGATATTAAATATATCTATATTAATTAGACAGGTTTAACACACTACATTTTGACTCATCAGCAATGAGTTTAAGTCTTAGTTAAATAGTTTTTACTTTGATCATCATGGATTTTGAGGTAATAATAATATTGTTAAACCTGATGAAATTTTTGTTAGATCTAGCCCTAATAATGTTATAAACGTTACTTGATACATTATATCTTTTTCATTAAGATACAACTTGATCATCACATCATGCACTTGAAGTTTTGTGATGAGAGTTCAAATAATGGAAATATATTGACACTTTTTCTTCTCCTTCATGCAAGAAAAATTAAAAGTTGTCAAACCTCGGATAAGTTTGCATCAAAAGAAGTGATGGAAAAAAAAGAATGCCATGCATTTTCTTGTCTTCACGGAACTTGTTTTACTTTTGACTTCATGAGATCTCCATTAATGAACAGCCTGAGCAGTATATTTATCTTCAACTCATCCTTATCCAAAGATATTGCTTGGTATAATTGAAAACAAAACTTTATTTGTATAAATTAAATAAATTTATGCAAACATTTAAAAAAATATTTAAGAAAACAATTTGATTAGATGACAATATAAAATTTATTATATTATAAGTATATCAAAATTAAACCACGAAGGTCTAGTATATAGTATTGGTTATCCGATCATTAGTCCCTTAATCAAGGGGTAAGAGTTCAATTCCTAAAACTTAGGGATATAAGTACTTTTTTCGTCCTTAAGATTTTGGTCCAAAATTAAAATCGTCTCCGACCTTTTTTTCTTATTAAAATCATCCTCAACGTTACAAAATGTTAAAAAATCGTCCTTTTGTCCAGGAAAAATATTTTGTGGACAATTTTATCCTTACATAAAAATTTAATTGATGTGGTGTCATTTGATCCACCAATCCCGTTCAGACAATAACAACGAGTCGGAATCATCTTCATCCCCTGCCTTCGAGTCCACATCATTCTTCCTCACCCGATTCTCGAACCTCAAATCCTCCATCGAATCCCAACTCATTCACTCCCATCACAGCTCAAACACCATTTCGAGCAAATCTCAGCATCAATCTTCCATTTGGAGAAGCTTGTTGCAGAAAATTCCTACTTCCTTCCCTCTTACGACGTTCGATCCTCCCTCAAAACCATCGCTGATTTGAAACACACACTAGAAACCCTCATCTCCCAGCTTTTCCCTAAGAAGAAGTTCTCCTTCAAGAACAAGGATGCCACCAAAATAGACACTACCAACAACAACACTGTTACTCCACAAGAACCCAAACAGTCCCTACCTCTCAATCGCGACTCCCCGGGGTTCAGGAACAAATTCGACGAGCTTTTGGTGGGTGATTTTAGGGGATCGGAGGTTGGAAAATTCACGGTGTCTGATCTCAATTCCTGCGAGGTTAGGATAATTGGTTGTGTGAGGACGCTCTTCGTTCACAGGTTGAAGGATTCTAGGGTTTACGTCGAGGTTAGGAGCAGGCCCATAATCGAGGACAGTAATGGGGTGAGGTTTGCGTCGTACTGCTTGCGCTACGAAGGGATCAAAGAGGATCTTCGTGGTGCTGGTCTTGATGCAGAAACTGGGAATTGGGGGAATGTGGACGATTTCAAGTGGTTGAGGGCGGTGCAATCTCCAAATTGGTTGATTTTGCCGGAGAATGTAAGTGTTGGAATCGTTGATATATTCAATTTGGAAAATGGGAAGAAGGACGGAACTGATGATGATGATGGGATGGGATGGGATTTGGGATGGAGGGTCAAAGAGTAGGAGAAAGGGACATTGGGGGTGGGTTTGCGGGTGGGGGTGGGAGAGAGACGAAGAGATGCTAGGTGTGGGTGGGGTGGGATTTTATTTTTTTATTTAATATTATTTTTATTAATAGTTAAGGATAATTTGGTCAAAAAAATATAATTGAAGTAGAAAAGGACGATTTGATAACGTTTTGTAATGTTAGGGATGATTTTAATAAGAAAAAAAGGTTAGGGACGATTTTGATTTTGACCTCAAACCTTAGAGACGAAAAAAATACTTATCTCTAAAACTTATTACTAGATGTATAATCTTTAACTGCGATGGAAGTTTTAAGTGATAAAGGAATTAGTCACTATTGGCCACGATAAACACCATGATATAGACAAAAAATATATATATATTAAAATTAAATTCATAATAAAAGATATAAATAATAGAAAAGATACTAGTTACCATTATAGAAACTTTAATAAAATAAAATTAATAAATTAAAAAAATAAATATTTAATCATTATTAAATTTCTAGCCTTCGTTATGCATAAGTCCTACTACATTAATTCAAGAAAAAATTAATATTCATTCTTTTATTTTACCAATTATTCACCTTACCCCTTAGAAGAAGTTCATCCATATGGTTGTATATGGGGATGATAAAAAAACTCAGAAACTCCGAATTTTTTATATCCACAAATTTCCACAGGAATGGAATCTGCTTTCGTGGATAAATAGGAATAAATGAGGTAGAGATTGAGATATCATGTACTTTAGAGATTGGCAAAATTTTTGCGAAGAAAATATACTTAAGTTAAATGCAATCCTAATTCATTATTTACTTAAATGAAAATTTTTTATTTTATTTATATATTAAAAATTATATATATATATATATTAATTATGTTAAATTTATATTAAAATTGTGTTTTGATTTAATACATTTGATTGTGTTAATTTTTTTTTAAAATTTAATATCAGTAAATACCTGCGAATATTTGCTTTTTTTTTCACAGAAAAAAAATAAACAGTGGTCTGTAACGGAAATAGTAAAACAAAAACAATTAAGACATGAGTCGTATCAATGCCAACCTTTTAAATTGAGGAATGTGTAACCATTAAGGTATAACTAGTATTTTTATTAGTAAAAACACTACTTTTAAAATTATATTAATTTTGTCATAATGATATTATAGATTATCGCACAACAAATTTATAAAATCAAATTATTTTTATAAAAAGATTGTAGGAGACAAAAATTTTTATCGATTAAAAAGACCTAAATCTCTGTAGATAAAAAAAATAAATAATAAAATTTTTAATTATTATTTTCATATAAAAGAGTTTAATTCTTTATTAATAATTAATTTTAATATTTATTATCTAAAATTTAAAAAAATTTATTTAATGTGTATATTTTTACATTTGATTAGGTATTAAGTTTGTTATATAAATAGAAATAATTAATTTTTATACTTATCATTTAAAAATAATATTTTTTTCTCTCTATGCATATAAAAATATAATTAGATATTAGCATATAAAAAAATTATATTGATAGTTATAAATTAACTCAAAAATTTTTTTAAACAATTGAATCTTGATTCTAATTTTTAATCACAACATTAATATTCTCTCCAAATTATATGTAATAAATATTTGAAGGAAGAGAAATAAAAATATAGATTAGAAAGATAAGTAGTAAAAATTTAAAACTAAATAAAAAAATATGTATATAATAATAATATTTTTAATTTGAATTATATTATCTTGTTAATTTTACTTTTTGTAAAATAGAAAGGTAAATAAAATTAGAGAATGAAAAAAAGAGAGAAAAAGATAAATAAGAAGAATCAGAGAGAAATTTGTTAATTTTGAGAAGAAAAATTCTATTTTAATTGTAATGAAAATATATCTAGTGATATATTTTGGTTTGTCAAAATATTAATATAAAATATAAATTATAAATTATATATAAAGTAAAAAGGATAGAGAGAAATAAAAAAAGAGAGAAATAGATAAGAGAATGTAGGAAGATAGTTTATTAATTTTAGAGAAAAATATTTCTTCTCAATTTTAATAAGAGAGTATCATGTGATATATTTTGATTATTAAATTAGTTAATAATATATAATATAGTTATACTTCAATTTTAATTTTAGTATTTTAATTAATTAAATATAATTAGAGAATATTTTATCATATATTTTGATGGTCAAATTTGTAATTAGTCATTGATAATGATATATAAAAAAATAGAGTGTGTGAAAAAATGATAGAAATAGAAGAAAAAGAAAAAAAGAGAAAAGAAAAACTTTTTAATTTAAAAAATTACTTTTGATTATAATAAAAAATAATATATAATAAATTTTGATTGTAAAATTAATAATATATAATAGATAATAAAAATGGATGCATTTATGATTAATGAATGAGATGACAAAATTGTATAAAGTTCTCCCACAATAATTCAAGCAATATAAGTGTACGTGCTTGACAACTACTTTAATTTTGGTATGACACAATTCTTAGGAAATGGGTTGTTGATTTGAGTAATTTTTATCAAGACGATAATTTCTATATAATTAATTTATTTTTTTATATATAAATTATATATAAATTTTAGTTTAATTTTTTTAAAATTTTATTTTAGTTTTATTTTATTATAAAAATATTTTTGATTTTCCTCTAATATTTTACTTAGTTTTGTTCTGAGTGTTTGCGATGCAATTTGAATCGATTTTAAGTCAAAAATTTATTCAATCCGAATATTAATTTTATTTACGGTGTAGTTTGAATTTGATTGAATTTACAGTTTTGTAAACTAAAAAATTTAAATATACATAAAAAATGTTAACATCAAATTTTAAATAAGCTAACTAGTTGCATAATAAATTTGGAACTAGTTGCACTTAGTTGCGGCCTAATAAATAAGGCCATTACTTACCCGATATACAATATTAACGGATATCGGTTCCATACCTTACAGTGGTCGATTGGAAAGAAAACAAATAACACTGGAGTTTGGGTTCGTGAAAATTCAGATGGGGTTTATTTTGATTGGTTTGGTGTGTTGTGCAACAAAATTGAATTACGATATTTCTGTCGCATTACGTATAAGATGTGCGTGTTTAAATGTAAATGGTATGATCCAAGTTTGCGACAAGGAACACGAAAGCACAAGGACTACGATATCACTGAAGTTAATGTAACCAGGAAACATAGGCACTACGATCCTTTTATACTACCTCAAAATGCACGACAGGCATTCTATTTACCTTTTCTGGTTCATACAAGTCTAGTTGGGTAGTTGTGGTTAAGACTAAGCCAAGAGGCCACATCGAGTCTGATGATAGGATAGAGGGTCGGGAACCTTACCAGATTGAGGATCCAACTCCTTCAAAAACAGTGGTTGATACCAATGAGACAATCAGCCTTAGATTTGCTGTTATGGGTGATGACATCATTGACCTTGGACTAGATGTCGACGCACTTCCACCAGAGGACGACGATCTTCAAGAAGAAGACGGGATCAATAGTGACGAAGAAGAGGATGACGAGTTCGATGATAATCAGAAAATTTCCTCGAAAGAGGAGAATGGTGATGAACCAGAGAAAGAAGATGATGAATCTGATTAGGGTTAATATAAACATAGTTATGTGATATGGATTTGTTTAAGAAACTTTGAGTATTTGTAATATATATTTCAGTGAATGTAAACATAGTTTTGTGAATTTAACATAGTTAGCATTGTTGAAAATTCTTAGAATTTCTTAACCCTTGACCATCCATATTAAATCATTAAGAAAGAAATACTTGAATGCAGAAGCATACCTGAATTCATGAGCATGATTAAAAGAGTTTGGTTCTTTGATCTTTCTCAACCAAAGCCTTCTTTATCCCTAATAGGGTTGAATTGCAACTCATCTTATGAAAAAAAAAGTTACAGAAGCGGCATTGATATGTTGGGGACCAAAATCTTAAAATCACTATTTATATTTGAATGTGGCACCCATTAAACTCTAAAGCCCAAATACAATAGTATCTCTAGTTTTATTCTCATTTAATTCCAAATAAAAAATAATAATGACTTATTCTATTAGTATTTATAACAATAAATGAGATCACCTATATAAGTCATATAATATGAAATAGGCAATGTAATTATTATCAATTATATGTATTGCCCATAAATAGATTAGAAAATTCACTACAAGAAAAAAAGCTGAGTACCGTCAGATTTAGCGCCGGACGTTAGCAGCGAGTTTTTTGTCGGATTTTAGGTCTGATAAAAGGTAGCTTAGATTTTCCAAAAATATTTACCGTCGGATTTTATGTTCTGACGCTAATTCCGACTGTGATTAGTGGCGCAAAATATGATTTTATCGGTGCCACAGTTACCGGTGAATTTAATGAAATGATGCATTGCACCAATTTACCGTCGGATTAATCTGACGATAAAATGGTATAAGATTCAAATGCAAACCCTTCCTCCCTCACTTGTCCGAGTTCACTCACTCACTCACTCTCTCTCTCTCTCTCTCTCTCTCTCTCTCTCTCTCTCTTTCCTCTTGCACTGCTGTTAGAGGAGGTACTGTCGGCATTGCCATCACCTGCTGGAGCCGTTGGTGCCACCATCGCTGGACGTTGTCGCCCCTGGAGCTGTTGGTCACGACTGGGAAGGTTGGGGACGCTGCCGTTGTTCTTGGTGGCCACTGCTGTCGGTGTCGCCGTCACTACTTGTACCACCACTGCTCCAAGGTCCTGTAGCTACTATCAAAGGTAAGTTTGGCATAATTTTTTAATTTTATTAAGATTTTTATGTGAGTTTAGGATTTTTTTGGTAAATAGTTTATGAAATTATTGATTAAATTAGCTTAATGAAGTTTATGATTAGGATTTGGTATAGTTTTGTTTACTATTTTCCAGATTTTTTTGTGACTTTAGGATTTTGTTAGGTATTTTACCAAATTGTTGATTAAATTATGGTAATGGAGTTTGTGGTTAGGGTTTGGTTTTGTTATGTACTTTATTATCAAATTATTGATTAAAATAGAGTAATGCAGTTTGTGATTAGGATTTCTTATATTAGTTTAAAGTATATAGAAATTATAATTAAGTTAATATAGGTTAAGTAGGGTGAGATTAATAGTGTTCGATTTTGTGTAGTTTGTTGAATTAATTAGTTTCACGTTGTGAGTTTAATAAGTTTCTTTTTCATTAGAACGGTGCTATTTCTCTGAGAATAATTGGATTTTGCTTCTTCCGTATTCTGTGCATCCATGTTTCAGGTAGGTTTTCTTTCTCAAACTATAATCAATTATTTAAGTTTTATGTTCAACTTACTTTTCCTAGGATAGCGATTTAGGACGGAAGTGAGAGAAGGTCGCGTAGAGGTGCCTTCTCGAAACCCTTGTTTGCTGGAAAATTATGGAGTTATAAGGGGTTGCACACTAGAACGATTAGGATTTGATATGTTAGTGAATTTGTGTTTGTTCTAATACATGCTTGCAATTGTTTTCTTTGTGAAAATTGTTATAGATGTCTCTGAGTTAAGGAAAAGTTCTGCCAAAATTTTGTGCGATTTGTTTTAAAACTTATTTGGTTTGCAGAAGATTCTAATTATAGGACATGCTATGCCGGATTTTGTAAAAACTTTAATAATTTTGTTTTGTTCATCGAATTCTAGGGTGTGTGATTCAAAATGATTCCAAGTCATCATCTATGAATGTATGATAGAGATAACGGTGGATGGAGGGATTAAAACCTAAATTCTTTGAGGGGGTTGATGCGTTTGTTGGGCATGTGTTCAGCATGGAACCCTTTAGGTCTGAAGGGGTATCTAGGTGTCCATGTGAAAAGTGTCGGCTGACTAAGTGGTTAGAACCTGCAGATATAATGCTTTACCTTTACCGTAATGGATTCAAAGATGGGTATTAGATGTGGACAGAGCACGAAGAAGTGGACAAACAGAAAATTAATAGATCTGGTTGAATTTTAATAGGTCTGACTATCGATTAACGAGGGTTCGGGTTGAAAGAGAGCTAAACATTGAAGACATGACTTGGGAGGGAAACCAACAGAGATACAACGAGATGGTGTTTAATGCAACAGGTGTTACGGAGCAGGAAGAGGCTGAACAAGAGTCTAATCCAGAGACAAAGATATTTTATCATCTGTTAGAATTTACTGCGAGATCGTTGTTTGAGGAAAGTGTTCATTCGGAGTTGTCTGCATGTGTTAGAATGATGACTATTAAGTCGGAGTTAAATTATATGCAAGAGTCTTTTGATCACTAGGCCGTCTTTTTAACAAATTAGTACTTGTCAGGACCTCTGGCATCCAAGAAACCACTACAAAACAAAGAAGCTAGTTTCGAAATTGGGTCTAAAGTCGTTGAAAATTGATTATTATTTGAATGGGTGCATGCTGTATAAGGGGGATGCAGACCTAGCTGAATGCAAATTTTGTAAATCACTGAGGTTCTAAGTCGAGAGAGAACAGATTGGTAAATGCTGGTTAAAGAGAGTTCCAATGAAACAGATGCATTACTTACAGTTGATCCTTAGGCTGAAACGATTGTATATATCAATGAGTTCGGCCCGTCACATGACCTGACATAGTAACAACAAGAGAGATGATGGAACTATGATGCATCCATCACACGGCGAAGCCTGAAAGAAATTTGATCGGGTCCATCCTATGTTTGCAAGCGAGCCTAGAAATGTTAGACTAGCTTTGTGCTCTAATGGGTTCGCACGAAACTCCAATTTCAGTAACGCGTACTCGTATTGGCCTGTAGTCGTGACACCTTATACCCGAATCCCAAAATTTGCATGAAGGACCCATACATGTTCCTAACTTACATCATACCTGGTCCCAGCAATCCAAAGGCCCAAATAGATGTCTTCTTGCAGCCCTTGGTGGATGAGTTAAAGGAGTTGTAGATTGATAGTGTAGAAACGTATGATATTTCGACGAAGACAAATTTTTAACTGCGGGCTGCCTTGATGTGGACCATTAACGACTTTTCTACACACGGCATCTTGTCAGGTTGGTCTACTCAGGTCAGAATGGCATGCCTCATTTGTGTGGAGGATACGAAGGCATTTTGGTTGCCGAATGGCGGTAAGAATTCGTGGTTTGATTGCCATCGAAGATTCTTCAACTATAATCATCCTTTTCAGCCCAACAGAGACTCGTTCAAAAAAAAATACAACTGAACATGAAGAGGCACCCAGAAAGATGAGTAGTGGGCAAGTTTGGCATCGTGTTAGTAGAATCCCAAAGATCGTCAAAAACGGGACAGCTTTATGACCTTCGGGATATGGTAGGGAGCATAATTAGACTAAACGAGTATATTTTGGGAGTTGCCTTATTAGAAAGACAACTTGGTTCGACATTGTCTTGATGTGATGCACATTGAGAAAAACATGTTCGATAATATCATGCACATAGTAATAGACGATGAGCGAACAAAGGATAATGACAAGGCACGGTTAGACTTGATGGACATTTACATGCAGTCAAATATGAACTTAAGGAGACTTGATAACAGGCGGTGGGCTAAACCAAACGCGGTGTTCACTCTAACAAAGGAGCAGAGGCAAAATATTTGTAGGTGGATTAGGGGATTGAAGTTTTCTGATGGTTATATCTATAAATTGAGTAGGTGTGCAAACGTGTCACAGGGTAGGCTTGTTGGGTTAAAGAGCCATGATTGTCACGTTTTCATAGAGTCTTTGCTTTCGGTCGCATTTAGAGAACTTCCAACCAACATCTAGAAACCCCTCACAGAACTAAGTGAATTCTTTCGGGAGTTATGTGTTACCAAACTTAGCATTAATGATCTCACAGTCATGGACAAGAACATTCTCATCATACTTTGTAAGCTAGAGAGGATATTCCCTCTATCCTTTTTTGACATTATGGAATACTTAGCAGTCCACCTACCGTACGAAGTAATATTGTGTGGGCCGGTACAATTTCGGTAGATATACCTATTTGAGAGAATGATTGGTTCATTCAAGCACACCATGCGTGAAGAACAAGGTTCTGATTGAGGGCAGCATCTGCGAAGCATTCCTAGCTAAGGAAACAACCACATTTTTCTCATTCTATTTTCATCCTCATGTTGAGTCATGTAAAACAAGGGTTGCAAGAAACGATGAGAGGGGAGAATCATCATCGAGTGGAACAACATACCCAATCTTTGCCCCGGAAGGAGCTGCAATAGGTGCGGGCAGTGACTACTGGTTAGAGCAGAAGGAAATCGATGCCGCACATCTGCATGGGTTACTTAACTGTGACTAGATTTCATTGTACCTCATGTGAGTTTATTAAGCCATCGTAAATGTTGTAATCAGTAACATTCTAACTTCTTAATGTAATCAAAACTTCTTTATCCTTTTTTATCATATAAGTTTTTCCAAGAGGTAAATCCTGATACCTCATTGAACAATTTTTCTCGTTGGTTTAGAGAATACGTCAGCGAGCAGCTATGTGATACAATAGATCTAAAACTAGTTGCACTTAATTGGGGCCCAACGAATAAGGGCACTAGCTACCCGATGTACACCGTTAATGGATATCGGTTCCATACCTTACAGTGATCGATAGGGAAGAAACCAATAACAACGAAGTTTGGGTTCGTGGGGATTCAAACGGGGTTACTCTGATTGGTTTAGTGTGTTGCACAACATAATTGAGTTAGAGTATTTCTGTCGTACTACGTACAATGCGTGCGTGTTTAAATGTGAATGGTATGATCCAAGTTCGCAATAAGGTACACGAAAGCACAATGACTATGATATCACTGAAGTTAATGTAACAAAAAAAATAGGTGCTATGATACTTTTATTCTACCTCAAAATGCATGACAGGTGTACTTTTTGCCTTATCCGGGTTCATTGAAGTCTAGTTAGGTGGTTGTGATTAAGACTAAGCTAAGAGGTCACATCGACTTTGGTGATAGGACAGAGGGTCAGGAGCCTTACCAGATTGATAACCCAACCCTTCGAAAATGGTGATTGATACTGGTGAGCCGATTACCCTTAGCTCTGTTGTTACAGATGATGATATCATTGACCATGGATTACAGGACGACGCACTATCACAATAGGACGACAGTCTTGAAGAAGAAGATGGGGTCGACGTGGGCAAAGAAGAGGAAGACGAGTTCGATGATCAGGAAACTACCTCGGAAGAGAAGGATGGTGAACCAGAGGAAGAAGATGATGAATCTGAAGAGGGTTAATGTAAATATAGTTCTATGATATGTATAATTTTTTACCAAACATTGAGTAGAACGTATTCCAATTAACATTATTTCAGATATATCAATTACCATATATCATTCTATACTTTTACATTGTTTGTTTGATATTTCACTTCAGGCTTAAATTACTATTTCAATTATGTTTGTCATCAGCTTACGCTTTAAATGGAAGGAAAATAATTATTTTTTAAAATAATAAAAATCTATTTCCGTCGACATTACCGTCAAAATTATCCGACAGTAAAAGCCAATAGATTTTTTTTTAAATCTCAAAAAAACGTTCTGTCAGAATTACCGTCAGAGAGATCCGACGGTAAAAATAGCGCAAATTTGTGCAACATAGCGTCAACGTTACTGTCGAATTACAATAGATTTTGTCATTCTACCCTCTATATTCCGCTGCTAATTTTGACAAAAATTAGCGTCGGACTACAAAAATCTGACAGTAAGTGTTTTCCAGCGAAGTTTATACCATCGCATTACTTTCGTCGGTAAATTCGACGGTAAACTTGTTACCGTCAGATTTATTTAGAAAATCAGTCGGTATATCCGACGGTTTTCGGCGACTTTCTTGTAGTGATTATAATTTTCTAACAAGCATTGTTTCAGATATTTTAGCTATCATCATTCTGTATTTGTAATTTATGTTTACTGTACTTAACATAAGGTCTAAAGTACTATTTCAATTGTTAATTATCAGGGTATATTAGAGATAGACGGAAAAATAAAGATAATTAAAAAAATAAAAATGCTATCGTTGGAATTACCGATGGTAACAGCCCAGTCAAAATTTTTCAAAAAAATTTAAAATTATTTTCGTCGGTATTACCGTCAGCTTAATCGCCAGTAATATGACGGGGGAAAACGGATGATGTGGCGCCAATATTACCGTCGAAAAATTTTCAACGGTAATGCCCAACGTATTCCGTTTTCATGCTAACTATATTCTGTCATTAAATCTGATGTTAATTACCGTCGTACGAAAAAATTTCGATGGTAAATATTTATCGGCGAGATTTATACCGTCTGATTTAGTCTGACGATAAATCTGATGGTACTCAATATTTTTTTTATAATTAACAATGATATAACAAATTTCAACAATATCTTGAAAAACTAACAATAACATAACAAGAGAAATAAAATTATAGGTTAGTTAAAATAAATAAATAAATCTCATTATGAACATAAAATATTTATTAAATAATAATAATACATAAATAATATAAAAATATATAACAAATTGAGCCTATTATAAGTAAAATTGTAAATATAATAATAAAATAATAATATTATAACATATTGTGCGGTTTGAATTGGATTGGATCAGTTTTGAAAAGTAGGTCCAAAATCCGATCCGGTCTATGTGGTTTGCAAAAAATAGAATCCAATCAAATCCAAATTAATGCAGTTTTAGTTTGTTTTTGGTTTGGATTGGATTGAATGAGCGGATTAATTTAGATAAATTTGGATTTAAACACCCTAACGTATAAATCTAATTAAACTTATCAATACATTCAAAAGTTTTGTAAATTAAATGCTTGATGGCATTAATTAATTTTTTGTATGCAATTTTAATTTTTCAACACTAAAACTTATAAAGAAAGTTAAACCATTTGTAATTTTTTATACAAGGGATCTGTCCAAATATTACGAGTTAGAGTAAAATAATTGTGTTAGAGATATAATTATTCATATATCTTTTTTTATGATTGACTTAAATTTTTAAAAAAAATGGTATCATGACATATTATCGAAGTTTCTATGACCAAAAAATTATAATTCAATT
This sequence comes from Arachis ipaensis, assembly GCF_059453495.1. NCBI lineage: Eukaryota > Viridiplantae > Streptophyta > Magnoliopsida > Fabales > Fabaceae > Arachis > Arachis ipaensis. The sequence goes on from NC_142437.1 coordinate 111,385,377, forward strand.
CTTGTAAGTTTTCAAAAAAGAAAAAGAATTTATCCTAAGACAAATTAATAAGAAAAAAATTATGCAAAAATTCAACCAAATTAGAAAAAAAAAAACTCTTATTTAAAAGACGTGTTAAAAATATAACCATTTACATGTCTTTTCTTATCTCTTAAACGTTAAAAAAAAAGTGGTATCATAATAAATTGGCACATGTGATTTATATTTCGGTTAAGTGGTATATTGGTACATATGCATGTACTGTATGCTTTGGCTAATTTGAATATATTTACAAAATAATATTTTTATATTATAATCTAATTATGTATTATTACAATTATTGCATGTGTATTTTCTACTATTTAAAAGTCTGTTCAAATTCTTAAATATAATTGAATAATATAACGCTTAACATAATTGTATACTATTATATTGTGCATACTAACTAAATTCCTTAATTATTTTTCTTTTTATTATATATTTATCCTCAACCAAACACATAACCCAAAAAAAAAATAAAATAAACACTAGTATACTAAAAGAGTAAATTGCAAACGTAACTCTTACCAGAAACTCTTAAAAGTTGCAAATAAATCTACCTAGTATGTGGTTACCTTAGTATGTTAACCCACTAAAAAAGAAAATTTGATATATGAAGCATGCATATACACATGAGGGAATTAAGAAAGTGACACTACTTTGTTGGTTTCTCTTATCTCTTCCTCATTTGTGTTTTGAGGTAGAAAAGGACTAAAGATAGTGGAGAGGACAATAAGGGATTCGACCATTCTTCAAGCAATGTCATTGGTTGTGAAAACGTCAACAACATAACCTTAATATATATCATTTAATTGGTCCTTCCATCAAAACACTACTCCACATATCATATCATATCAAATCAAAGTTCCAAACAACATAATTACTATAGAATATATATTTTTTAAAAAATAGTGCTTCAAATAATTGCCATCATATTAAACCATATAAAATAAGGTAAGATATATATATAGTAAAGTTTAGTAGATGAAGCATAAAATATCTTTCTAAATGTATTGAGGGCAACCGGATTTTTTTTTCTTCTCTTAATATATAATATGGGTATTCTAAATAGTTTAATATTATCTCATAAAAAGGTTTAATTATCCTACTGGTCTTTATAGTTTCGTAAAAATTTTAATTAGGTTCCTATACTTTTTTTCTTTTAATTAAGTCCTTGCACCAATTTTTTTTTAATTGGATCCCTACACTTTTTTTTCCTTTTATTTAGGTTCCTGTACCAATTTTTTTTTAGTTGGGTCCCTATAAAATTAAGCCAATTACTACTAAGAGGGACTTAATTGAAAAAAAAATTGGTGTAAGGACCTAATTAAAAATTTTACGAAACTATAGGAACCAACCGAGTAATTAAACCTAAAATTAATTATTCTCTAAATTTAAATTTTAGGTAGAAAGCAAACAAATAATTATATATCTAACATTAATTTTTAATCTATATAAATTGGAGCTAAATTTTAATTAATTAACCTAAAAGTCAATGTTGAATATAGTACATTATTATCTGATTCTTATTGTAAAACACTATGAATTAAGAAATATCAAGTACAGTAAACTTCTAAATGCATCATTGTTCTCCACCTACCACTTTCAGTGGGACATGTTTGGCTATGGATGACAATAATCTTCTACCTCACTATCCATCATCAAGAAAGCTTCAAAATTAAAATTGAGGGAGAATTAGAAGTAGAACAATTGAATCATTATATTGCACCTTGCATTGCATTGCATCTTGAAAAAAAACAAAGAAAGGTGCAAGAAATTATTGTAATAAATGGCAAATAAGGCATCACAAGAAATAGTGTTAGGAAACACTACTACAAATGGAGGAATAAGAAGCACATTTCAATCACTTGTTTTAGTATTAACAACAATTGTAGTTGTCACTGCCGTTTATCTAACACAAGAAGGAGGAGAATGGTTTGAAGAGAGTAGTAGTAATACTATCTCATCAATTATTGAAGTATCAAAATGCAACATGTTTAATGGTAAGTGGGTTTTTGACAACATAACTCATCCATTATACAAAGAGAAGCAATGCACTTACATGTCAGATCAATTGGCTTGTGAGAAGTTTGGAAGGAAGGACCTTAGCTACCAGAATTGGAGGTGGCAGCCACACCAATGTCACATACCAAGGTCTTTAATTAATTTCCATCCCCTTAAGTATTACCTTATTATCACATTTTTTCTTTTAATTTTGGAAAATTATAATTTTATGTAACTACATGATATCTATTCTTTCAATTTTCAGGTTAGTTTGACTAATTTAGTACATTGAAAAATCATCAATACATGTCTAGATACACAATTGATTTGTGTTAAGAGACAAATTTTTGTTCAGATATTAGTACTATAGACCTATATTTTGACAAGACTATTGCTCAGAGACAACTAATTTTAATTCAGTGGTAATGTATTTTGGCTTTGGCGGCTATAATTGCCGTAAATAGATTTATCCTAATTAGATATTATTAATCGTTTTTTATTTTGTCGTTAAAAGCTAAAGCTTTAGTGACAATTATTAATTATCGGTAAAAACCTTTCTTAAGGTTAAAAAAATTCTATAACTTATCATTATAACATAGAATAATAATAATAAATATATAATTGTTACAAAAAATTAACTTAAAAAAATGGTCATAATATAATACTATTGTCACTAAAATTAGTTTTTCTTACCCTGTTTAAAGCATTCAAACTTCTCTAGACAATTATTGATACATTAATGGGTAAAACATAATTTTTTATCTTTAAAATTTGTTAAAAATATATCTAAGTTATATTTTATTTAATTTTTTAATTTTTTTTTATTTGCATCAAATATAATATTTTTGACGACTAATTTTTTAAAAAATTTAGGACCAATTCAGTAACAATATTCACAAAATATCCTTCAACACAAGCAAACCAAACATATTTGTCATGTATTATTACTAGATTAGTCCAAAATTTTTTAAAAATTTAGCTGTCAGGAATATATTTGATACGAATAAAAAATTTTTAGGATAAAACTAAAACAAAATAAAACTTATGAATATTTTTAAAATTTTTAACAAATTTCAAAAACAAACAATATATTTTACCATACATTAGTTTTTTTTTTTTAAATGTATTAATTTAGTCAATTTATATTATATTTTTTAGCTTAGTTGAATGTGGCCCATCTTTTTGTGTTATATAATTATTATAGGTTCAATGCCACAACAATGCTTGAAAGGCTAAGGAACAAGAGGCTTGTGTTTGTGGGGGATTCACTCAATAGAGGCCAATGGATTTCAATGGTTTGCCTTGTTGAGTCTTCAGTGCTCCCATCTCTTAAATCCATGCGCACCATTGCCAATGGCTCACTAAGTATTTTTAAGGCCATAGTAAGTAATCTTAGGCATTATAAGTATGTAGTAGAAGAATAGAGCTATATATAGTTGCTTCTATCATCGCATGAACATGGAACAATAAACAATAATAAAAAGGTTTAATTATTCTGTCGATTCTTATAATTACTAAATTTTTAATTAGATTCTTATATTTTTTTCGATTGAGTCTTTATATTATATTAAATTTTGTAATTAAGTTCTTGTGGTGACAAAAACGTTGAAATTATTGGAATATTTCATTAAACAAAATAAATATGTCTAATATTTGACTAAATATTCTATATAGTTTAATAGAATATTCCGTTAATTCTAACGTTTTTGTCACGATAGGGACTTAGTTATCAAATCTGATACGGTATAGAGACTCAATTAAAAAAAAAGTATAGAAACCTAATTAAAAATTTAATGAAACTATAGGGACCGATAAGATAATTAAAACTAATAAAAAATACTATGCAAAAGATATTTTTATAGCTAATATGATTATATGATTAAAAGAATTTTAATTTATGATATCTATTTTATGGCAAGTATAATGACTATATGGACTTGATATTCTTGAAATCCAAATTAATTTTTCTTCATTTCTAAAATTATACATTGATCAAATTTAAAATTTAGATATATAGTTTTATGTTTTGTGAAATATAATATTAAACACTTATAAATATAATATTGTCCTCTCCTAAAATTAAAGGAAATTAATATCAACCGATGAATAAATAAAAAAAAGTTTAATTTTTATGTACTGATAATATAAAATGTTTTACACATTCGTTAAATTACATTTGTTTTTTTAAATGACCACGTAATTAATATAAAAAATAGTTATTTTTATTAATAGAACGTTACATAATTGAATGTACGTATAAAATTATTTTACATTGTACTGACAATGCACTAAAATCAAATTCATAAAGAAAAATCACAATAAATTTTACTAAATATAAAAGAGCAAAGTCATTGTAATTTATCTTTAAAAAAACCCGTTACACTATTAAAGTAATTCTTTAATTTTCTCATGTTTCAAAACATGAGCAGAGAAACAAGTTCTGATTAGACACATGGATTTGATTATTAATTAGCCAACATTTGACAATTGCAAAAGAAAACAACTTATTATTATGTGACTAATAACAGTTTATGGATGTTAACTTTGACAAAATTGAAATAAAAGGAATACAATGCAAGCATAGAGTTCTATTGGGCCCCACTACTAGTAGAATCAAACTCAGATGATCCAATAAACCATAAAGTAGCAAATAGAATTGTGAGGGTCAAGAGCATTGAGAAGCATGCTAGGCATTGGACTGATGCAGACATTCTGGTCTTCAACACTTTCCTTTGGTGGAGAAGGCGTGCAATGAATGTTCTGTGAGTATACACACATCTTTTACCTAACCATCACTTTCTTAATTTCATCAACTAATTTAATTAACTGCTTTATTGCCTGTGTTATGTGATCATCAACAACTACTCCAATGTTAATTTCCAACCACCATTTGTATAATAATGATTGTGTTTTTGAAATGTTTTCTAAACATAGTAAGTACTAAGTAGTTGTATAGATATTATTATTCTTATTATTACTATTAATTGTCAAATGACCTATGTATTTAAATGTGTATGTATAAACATTGGGGGTATAAATATAATGTAGGGTGTAATTGTAGTTTATTCCTGGATTTGTGACATCTTTAAATTTTTTTTTGTTTCTCACAATATTTCTCAATCTGGTATACTAAGATTTAATCAGTTGTAAATCTAAGATGATTCAAATCTCCAACACTTGCTTAAGTAGACTAGTGAACTCATTACTAAACAAACTCAAGTTGATTATCTATTTTAAAATTTTAACAATAAACAAAGTATAGATCCATGAACTTTTTGAAAATGGGTAGACTGTTGTCTAAAATAAGTTCATTATACTTGAATTTTAGGTTATGTTCGATTAGCCCATAATTTTTTCGACTATTTTTTTTTCAATATGGAGGAAATTGGTGTGTAATATATAATTATTGAAAGGGTTGGTGTTTTTCTTTAGTATGAAGTTATTTTTTTTTAAAATTGTTATAGAATAAATCGGACGGTCATATTTGTTAAGAAGAGAGAAGAAAAATGAAATCCGATGCTCTAATTTGAGTGAAGTACACAAATTTGAGGGTCAGAATTGTATTTTAAATAACAAATCTGATGGTCCGATTTATGTCCTTCACATCTTAGTTAAACACACCATACTCCAATAATGTTGTAGAACACCACCTTCTCCCCAATATCAAAAATAAAAAGTGAATTTTTTCTTCATATGCAACTTCATCCCCAAAAAATGTATGGTATAAAGTAAATGCTTTTTTCATGCTCCATATAAATATCAGCCACACAATATTAGAAGGTAAGAAAGAAAAAGTAAAGAAAAATATTGAATTTTGTAGTTATAGATCTTTGTGAAGTATGATACTATTACTCCATTGATAGAACTACTTTTCCAAAAAGTTATATTGTTAGCATAATGGTCAATCAGAATATTTTAAACTTGGAAAGGAACCAAAGTACAAATACTAATTTAATTTCTAGTCACCCTTACAATGTCTGATTATAGAAGTGTTTATTTTTTGGTGGAAACTAATAAATTTCTCTTCATGTAAAAAGTTAATAGCTAAAAATTATTAGATAACAATTTAGTCAAAACATATCAAATTATCTAATAATTTTCAACAATCAACTTTACAAGAAAACAACTGCATATAAATTTCTACCTTATTTTATATGTGAAAATCCTGAAATACAAATAACATAGCTCTTTCCTCTTCTTTTTTCTTCATATGATTACAATATGTGAAATGAGTAGGTGGGGATCATTTGAAGATCCAGATGCAGTGTTCAAAAGGGTTGAAATGGTGAGAGTCTATGAAATGGCATTGAGGACTTGGTCAGATTGGTTGGAGGTCCATGTTAATCGTAGCAAGACACAGTTGTTTTTTGTTAGCATGTCACCCACTCACCAAAGGTGTAATTACAATCTGACTTCTCACCAACCTTAAAAGAATAATATAATTATGATATTTGCATATTTATCTATGGGTATTTATTTTCATATTAACTCCTCCCTTTTTATGCACTATGCCTTTTTGGGAGACAGAACCCATCTAAAACTATGATAACAAATTAAAGTTATTTGTTATGATGTTAAGTTTAATGATGAGTTTCCATATGAGATGTTTATGGTTTTAGAGATTCTTAGGGTGTGTTTGGTTTGCATTTTCATTTTCTGTTTTTAATGTTCTCTGTTTTCTGGATTTTGTGAAGGAAAAAGTGACAACAGAAAATAAGATTTTATTGTTTTGACTGTTTTCACTTTTTCCTTCACAAAATTCAAAAAACAAAAACCACTAAAAATGAAAACAGAAAATAAAAGTACAAACCAAATGCTCCCTTAGTTGCTCCAAAAATGCTGCCTATATTTGTACTCACAATCAATTAAGAAACTTTGTGTAGATACAAGTTTAATATACTATCTTAGCACATGCTTTAATACCGAATGTGCTCTAGATAAAATTTCATATTAAGCTTGTGTCAATGCCAAAACCTCTGTTTCCTATATTTGTAATACAAGTTAAGCAAATTGCAGGGCTCATGAATGGGGAGGAGTGAAGGGTGAAAACTGCTACAAAGAAACGGATTTGATTACACAAGAGAATTACTGGGGGAATGGTACTTTTCCATCAATGATGAGGGTGGTGGAAAATGTACTTCAAGATTTGAAATCAAGAGGCTTGAATGTTCAGATGCTTAACATCACACAGCTCTCAGAGTACAGAAAAGAAGGTCACCCATCTATCTATAGGAAGCAATGGGAGCCTCTAACAGAAGAACAGATTTCTAACCCAAAAACTTATGCAGATTGCATACATTGGTGCCTTCCAGGAGTTTCCGACACTTGGAATGAGCTTCTCTATGCCTATATTTTCCATCAATGACCAAAAACTGATTATAGAAATTTGGAATATGCAATGGCAATATGGTCATTAGAGTTTTACTTTTAAATTTTTTTTATTTTTTTTCCCCTCTCTAATTGGTTTTGACTTTTGAGGGGAGTATAAGTGTAAAGCATATTGCCTCTCCTAATCCTCAAAATATCACACATGTGCTGGTGACTTTTTATATTTTGTCTTTGTTTCTGTTTTTGTGTTGTATACTAAGTTTTTTTCCTTGGAATAATGCATGACAATATGACATTACCTTGTTTGCTTCATGGAAAAAGCAAAGCATGTTTTAACCATTAGTGACATAAAAAATATGCAAGTGGCCGAGGAAAAATAGTAATTGAATTGCTAAGCTTTTGATTATTTGTTCTATTTAACTGAAACAATCCATAAGGACACTGACAAGTGACAACTTAATTCAGTGACCACTAGCTGACTTTTGGTATCTTAGACAGATACATAACCTTAGAGTGAATGCCAAATAGCAAACCTAAGGTTATGAAATTCCCAAATTGACTGCTAAGAAATTGAAAAATGCAAACAATATGATAAGACTAATTATTCACTGACCTTTCAGTTTATTGTGGTTCATCTGCATGGTACTACTGGTGTCCGTGGTGCGCTTTAGTTTGGTTTTGGTAGGAAAAACAATCTGATCCAATCGTACAGAATTCAATTGGATTGGTTTGGTTCGGTTTTTTTGTCCAAAGCCAACCAAACCAGACCAAACCGTATTGAAATGGATTGGTTTGGTTGGTTTTTTGGTTTTTAAACTAGTTAAAAAACCAACCTATCCTAGTCATAGTCCGTGTACTAAAAAAGGTTCTATCTTATTTTCAACCAGTAATATGCACTAAAATACCAAAACAAATTTAATTTCACAAATTGACACACTAAAGTCATACAACACAATAACTAACATAATTGAAAGTTCAACAAATCATCATAGGTCAACAACAAGAAAGCAAATATCATCAATCTGTGTTGAAAATCAACTATAGGTGTAGCAAATACAATGTCACTTGCATTACAAAAATAAAAGCATTGTCATTAATTAAACCTGCATCAGAAATGGAAGAGCAGAGCAAACTAGGCAGTGTCTGTTGCTGGTTGAGTCACCCCAAACTTCACCAATAGTTTATTCAATGCCTCTGGGGAGCAAACTTCATACTTGACCTTTCCAGAAGGTGAGAGGAAAACCTCTGCTAATTCAATCTTCTCTGAGGTCAAGCTTGTGCTGTCCATAGTCTTGCTTAATACCTTCAATGCAAGTTGCACGGCTTCTTCTCTCGTAATGTCATCCTTGTAGTCCTGTTTCAGTATTGACTGAGCCGCCTGGTTGTTTGCACCAATAGCTCCTGCTTTCCAACCGCCATAGTTTCCACTAGGATCACTCATGTAGAGTTGAAAGCCAAAGTTTTTGTCCCAACCTGCAAACAGGAATGAGACCCCAAATGGTCGAAGACCACCGAATTGGGTGTATCCTTGCTTAGTATCACAAAGAGACTGAACCAACTGTTCAACAGGCATGGGCTCTTGGTAGGCATATGTGTAGCGTTGTGCTTGGACCCTAGCTGTATTGATGAGGATGTTCGCATCCGACATTATCCCGGCAACAGCACATGCAACATGATCATCAATCTTGTACATTTTCTCAGTGGATGAAGAGGTTTGCAGCAGTTTGGATGTTACCTTCTTTTCGCCAACCAACACGACACCATCTTTTGATAAGATCCCTATGGCAGAACCAGCATTTCCAATAGCCTCCATTGCATACTCCACTTGATAAAGACGTCCTTCAGGGGAGAAGATTGTTGTACGGCTATCATATCTTCGCGACATATTGATTCCCTGACTTCTAGTTTAAAGGAAACACTAAAGAAGAGAGGAATCAATAATGTATTTCTTAGTAACAGAAAAATAAAAAATCAAAAGATCTAAGCTTTTGATACTTTTCTCTATGCAAACCTACAAGATCTGCTAAAAGCAAAGACTACACAAAGATAGCAAACCATATGCAAAACATGAGTGCAGTGACAATGAACTGAATACCAATTTTTATTATCATGAAGCATTAATAAAATATCAAGGTTTTTGAAAGAGCAAAAAATTACAAGGGGTATTTTTATCCAATCAACATTACTACAGACAAGTGTTCCATTGACATTAAGAGAGAACCCTGAAATCTTGAAATTTTAGAGTATTGGTATGTATTTTAGTGAAGAACTCTACCCAAGAGCAGTGTGATCTATGTTAGAACAGTCGTTCAAGCTTCCCTCAACCAGAAACTAACTTCCTGCCATTTCCATTCTCCCTAACTATCTTTATATAAATATATAGCTAACTAACTCAGCTGATTTATCTTGACAGCCTTACCCCTGCCCTTCCTTGTATAGATCTTTCCTTGTGAGTCTGCTCCTATCACCATATTTGTAAACATGTCCTCTCCGTAGAAGGAATCACCAAATAAATGAGACGCTTTCAAACAGTTTAAGAGCAAGTTATGCAACGTAGAAATCTGGTGATAGTGCAATTTCTCATCCAAACAATCTCCCAAAACCAAATGGAAGAACCATCATGAAAAGCTATAGAAATTGATTGTCTAAACAAAGTACAAGCCTAGGATTAAAACTTCCAAGGACAAGCATGAATGGCATGTTGAGTTGATATCTCATCCATAATAATTGAATTCAACGACCTCAACAAATTTAACTAAAATACAGTTGTGAACTAATATATGAGTCCTATCAGCCATATCATTGGAAAGATTTTATGGCACATGATAGCAAAATCAAAGCTGCAGATCACAATCTAACTTCAATCAGAATTACCAAATCCCCACTTAAGCCAGCACCAAGCATTCTCAATTGCGAACTATGGGTGCTGATCAAAATACAAGAAACATCAAAGCACCATTTCCGCGTGAACCAGTACAAAAGCAGGGTCCAACTCATCACATAGAGAAAACTAACTGGAACTTGTCACAATCAGAGATACAAACCAATGTAACTGACCTTAACACTTCTTGGGCTTAGCTTAGGTATTCAGTGTGAGTAAAGAATAAGGATTCAGTAGAGTTCATTTGTTGCTGACTAAATAAGTTCCTACCAAATAAGGAAACAAACTTCTCATGCTAAGATTCTAGAATAAACAGCAAACTCCACAAGTTTGGAAGAACTCAGCTAGTTTTATTCTATTCTAATATATGCTATTCTAAAATCAAATTTCTTCGCATATTTCCCATCTGACAGATTTTGAACTTAGGGGCTCTAAGCTACAACTTCCAATATCTCGCATGACAATTGAGGAAAAAAAATACCCTGCTTGAAAGCAACACTGACTGTACGAGCCATGCCATTGCTTTGAAGATAGTGAGGGGGGAAAACACTCCCTAAACCTAAACCCAAAACCAATCTTGACTACTGAAAATAGCAATCTATGTAAAATAGGGAAAGCTACGTTAACCTAGAGGATCAACATGGATAATTAAATCTTAGTTCTTAAACAACTAGGATCAAGATTTTAATTCGTCGATAAAAAAAATGCGATCATTTGCTCAGATTCAACTAACAAATGGCTGAAAGTACCGAAGAATGTGGAATGCAACGAAGGTGAGAAGTAAATAATGAATGGAAAGAGGAATTGTATAGGGAAAACAAAAACGCACCGTTTAAGGAGAAATCGAGCTTCGGAGTGGAAGGGGAAGCAAGCGAGAGCAGTGAAGAAGGCACTTGCTTTGTCTCCAAGTCTATTTTGTTTGGGCTTTTTTATGGATTGGGCAACACGAAAAGTACTCTACGGGAATGAGAGTTGACTTCATACCAACGTTGCGAGAACCCTGACATTGAATAGTTTAGGTAGTGTTTGGTAAAGAGACAGAGACGGAAAGATTGAGACTGAGAGACAGAGATTGAAATAAATTTTAGTATTCTGTTTGGTACAAAGTGGGAGACAGAAATTGAAATAAGAATGAAATTCGAATTTAATTTGTACAAAGAGTAAAATTGGAATTAATTAATTGAAATGAAAGTATTTTAGGTATAAAATGTTATTAAAGTTTCAGTCTCCATCTCTAAAAATTTTAATCCCATGTGTCCCCACTTTTTGGAGATACTGAAATACTGAAATTTTAGGGATAAAGACAAAAATTTTAGTACCAGTCTCTAAACCAACAAACAAGATATTGAGTCTCAATCTTCCAGTTTCTGTCTCAGTACCTCAAAACAAACGTTACCTTAATGATTTGGCTAGGATCAAATTGTATTTGAATCATTTTAATTAAATATAAAATAAAATTATTAAAAATTAAATATATAATTTTAAATACTTTAAATTTGAGATAAATTTAAGACAAAAAATACTTCAAATTTAGATAATAACTATAATGAAGTTTGAGTAGACTGATCCCACATACTAACCAAAATTCTAAAAATTTAATGAATTAGGGGATAATAACTATAACCGAAAGAAGAATTGTTTACTTAAATGGCTCGGATTATAAACATTAATGTTCTTCAGGAATAAGTTTTGAATATTTTTTTTTGAAGTAAAAAAAGCTCAACACAGCGAGGTGGAGCAAAGAAAAAGAAACAACAACTTACCACTCCAAAAGTAATGAGAAAATAATCCCTAATCATCTCCGGCAATGCTATCAACAATCAAAGGGCTCACCACTAACCACTCATCAAAGCTTGTAAAGGATCTGTTAATAATTTCCACCACATTTGAACTGTGACTGTTGGGGCGGAATTTATAACCTACAAACTAACTAGCAAGTGCACCGGGTCGTACCAAGTAGTACCTCAAGTGAATGAGGGTCGATCTCACGAGGATTGATGGACTAAACAATAATGAATGAATGATTTACTTAGTTAGACAAGTAGAAAATGGTGCTTTGGGAGTTCAATTATATCAAACAGTAAATCCAAAGAATTAATAAAGCAAGCAGTAAACGGGTTATGAAATATATGGAGAAAATAGTTAAGGTTTCAGAGATATTTATTTTCCGTATTAACTTTTCTTACCAACTATTTTAATCATGCAAGATTCAATTCATGGCAAACTATATGTGACTAAACCCTAATTCCTTAGACCTTTTTAGTCTCTTCTAACCTTTATCAACCGCCAATTCCTTGGTCACTTGATTCCAATTAGAGGGTTAAGTTCAATTCTAGTTTATGTGCCACAGAAATCCTAATTACCCAAACATAAGAGGATTATATGTCACGTATCCCGTTAAGTCCAGATAATTAGTGATTTAGGAGAATATGTTTTCAAGCTGTTGTTCAGGTAAAGAGCTTTTCCAAGTTTTACAAGAACTCAAATAGAATAAGGTCATACTTCCATTCCACCCAAATTTATAAGATAAAGAACGAAAACAATTCTTGAAATTGAAATCAATACATGAATTAAAATAGAAAATTAATAGTATTAATCCATAGAATAAACAGAGCTCCTAACCTTAACAGTGGAGGTTTAGTTGCTCATGGTTCAGAGAGAAAAAAAGGATTCTGAAAAATTGTAAAGTGCGGAATGAGGTAAGAGAGCCGAGAAGAGCCCGAATGGCTGATTCTTTTCCCTTTTATATCTAATCCTAATTAATGTAAAATATATTTTCTAAAACTAAATAATATCTTTTCCTATTTGTAATTAAAATAAAGTTTTAATCAAAATTAAATAAAATCTTCATTGATGCCTTGATTTGGCGTGGGGACCATGCCTTCAAGTTTAACTGGCGCCTAACTTCACAAAAGTGAAGCTAGGCACTGCCCTGGAAGATTGAAACTTGAGGCTTCTCCCTTCATATGGCGCCTAACTTGGGAAATTCCAAGTTAGGCACCACCTTGGCTGAACGCAATTGCGGAGTTTCTATTTCTGATGCCTAACTTGAGAAACTCCAAGTTAGGCGCCACCTTGACCATACCAAATAGGAGAGAAGTGTATACTATTTTATATCGTTGGAAAGCTCTAGAAGTTAGCTTTTCAATATCGCTGAAATCACGTCAATTGGACCTCTATAACTCAAGTTATTTTTGTTGGAGTGCAATGAGGTCAGAATTGACAACATCATTCACTTTCTTCTCTTTTTCTACAGAAACTCCATCAAATCCATCTGAATGCTACCTGAAATAAAAAGAATTACACACAACTCAAAGTAGCATACATGGTGGCTAAAAGATATTTAAATCTTGATTAAACTCAACAATTCGAATGCAAATTCACTAGGAAAAGATAGAGAAAATGCTCACGCATCACAATACCAAACTTGAATTGTTACTTGTCCTCAAGCAACCAAAACTAATATAGGCTTAGGATGTGAATTTGCATAAGAAGTGAGTGTTCATTTAAGCTCCTGTCTCTTCTTAAAGTGGGGTTTATACACTACACTCCTGAACTGTAAAACTCGGTTAAACCGTAATTAATTAAATAATAAATTAAATAGGAGCGAATATGGTTAGAAAATTTAGCAATCGGAATTTGATAATTTAAATATGATATTTAGACTCAGTGAATTTTTCTGAGTCGAAAAACATAGTTTTCTGGATAAAAAAATGCGCACTAGAAATTTGACCGGCAGTACCGGCTGCGATCTGTCAAGTACTGTGGCTGAGAAAATTAATTAGAAGTGAATAATTTTAAGAAATAATAATTTATAATTTGGGAAGATAGAAATATTTAAAATACAATTTAAAACTCTAATCTTAAAGATTTTGGCCCAAAATTGGGCTAACGGACCAAACCAAGTGAACCGGGCCTAAGTGAGCCCAAGACCCAACATATATAAACATTAGTTATGAGTATTTCAGCTCATTTACCCTAGAAAATGAGAGAGGGGCGCTGAAATGTAGAAGAGGAGAAGAAGAGAGAAAATCCTAACTCCATCAAACTTCAAATCACCATAACTTTCTCTCCGGAACTCCGATTGACGAGCCATGCGTCGCTCTTCTCATCCTCTATAATTCTATCTAAGTTTTGTGGTGAGTATTCCACTGTCCTCTGCCCAATTTTCATTTTTCTCTTTAAATTCGAATTTGGTTTGGGTTTTGAGGAAATCTTGTGATTGTGATTGTTTAGGAGTGCTCTAGTATGAGCCATTGGTGAGTTTCATTAACCAATTTCGTGGGTTAAGGTAAGGAACCCTCGAACCTTTGTGATTTATCAACTTCATGAACCCTAGGTTAATTATAATTGTGAAAATTGATTATGTTAGAGTATTGGGTGATTTTGGTGCACAATTTTTAAGATTGATATTGCTTGTGGGACCCTGGTGAGGCTTGGAGCTAAGGGTTGGTGGAGACTCTCAAGAAGAAGCTCAATTATTTTTTGCTACAAGAGGTACGGTTTAAGTTTCAATTAAGTACCGTGTGGTGTGATGAGAATTCGTAGGCTAGACGCCCCTAGGATTAAGTTTGGATTGTGTAAATGGTTGGTACTAATATACATAGTTGATATGTAATGTGAATTAATGATTGGGTTGAGAATTATGTAAATTTTTATGTTTGGTGTGTTGAGAATTTGATGAATTGGATAATGAATATTGGTTTGTGGGATATGCATTCAAATTGTGAATTTGGGCCGGAGGCCGTGAATTTTGGACCGGAGGCCGGAAAGAGGTAAGGAAGGTAAGTTGATGTGTGTATTGTGTGATGATATAAGAGATTGGATGGATTTTATATATTTAGCATGTGAATAATTGGTTTGATTATTGAATAATAAGGTTTGAGGAATTGAGGATGGAATTTGATAGTTTTGAGTGAAATTGTGTAGATGAGGTAGGTTTGGTTTTGGTTGAGTGTAATTATGTGAATGTGGTTGGGTTGTGGTCATTTGAATGAGTGGAAACGAATTTAGCTTGTGAACATTGGAAAAATTGGTAATTTCTGTTTTTGGGTAAAAATTGATTTTTGACCAACTTCGACGGTCCGTAACTCGGTCCTCAGAGTTAGGAATTCTTCAAAATAGAATTTTTATGAAAGTTCATTCAACGATCTTTCCAACGGTCTAGAAAAGGTTGAAAAAAGAATTTTGTAAAAGAAGTTATGTGTGTCGGAATTTTGGGGTTTGAAAATGTAATCCTGCAGCTTTTTAACTTAGAAAAATTTTTGGTAAAATGTACTCCGACGCGCACGCATGGCCGACACGCATGCGTCACTCACGATTTTTACTCTCTCACGCGTGCGCCTGGCGACACGTACGCGTAGCTGTATTGATGCAAGTGCCCAGTAGAAAATCCAGAGAGTTGCGCTGGTATTGTGCTGGTTTTGTGCGAGGGGTACAAAACGCACCCACGCATACGCGTGACTGACACGCACGCGTCACTTGATCTCTCTGCTTTCCATGCGTGCGCATGAGTGACGCTCACGCGTCACTCTACGTTTTTAGCCTTCCATGCATGTGCATGGGCGACGCGCACGCGTGACCCTGTTTTCAGCAAAAGTTGATTGAGTTTTTAAAGCCGAATTTTAGACTTCTAAGCCTCCATTTTCATCCTCTAAGTCCTAAATCTTAATAGTATGCCTAGTAATGAAAAGAAGCTAGGACATGTGGTAACTTGTGGATGAAGTAAAGTGAGAATCAATGATGAATGATGAGTAATGATGATTGTATGAGTTACTGAGGGTGATGATGGAAGTGCGGTGTATGCCGTGAGCCGAAGGGCTGTATTTAATAATGATTATTGGCTGGTTATGGGTTATGTTATGAGCCGGATGGCTATGATAAATATTGATTTATGGCTGGAAATGAAAATCGATTTTGAATGATTGTTTTATCTTGAGCTCTCTTTCTCGAAAGTGCGACCCCAGAGAAATGAAGGAAGGTGAGGATCCCCTTCCTTGTTCTTCCTGGTATTGTAAAATCGTTCCCAACGAGATGGTGGGAGGTTAGGATCCACTCCTTGGTTCCTCCTGGGCATATGAGAATGTACCTCCTGGGTAGATGCAAGGGTTGTGGTTGCGCTCCACTTGCTCCAGGTTGGTTAGTATAGAGGCTCTCCGGGTAGACGCAAAGGTTGCGGTTTCGCCCAACTTACTCCGGGATGTGGTGAGATATACCTGTTTGGGTAGATGCAGTGGCATTGATCCACTTGCTCCGGGATGTGGTGAGATATACCTGCCTGGGTAGATGCAGTGGAGTGATTCCACTTGCTCTGGGTTTGGTTTTGAGACTCCTGGGGTAGATGCAGTGGTTAGCCCCCACTTGCTCCCAGTCCAGTATGATTTGAGATTGAAACTATCGGAGTCTCGACTTTCCTTGGGTAGATGCAGTGGGTCTGCTCCACTTGCTCCAAGTTCAGATTCGAGATTCTGCTGACTCTATGTCATAAGTATGGCCAGACACTGTGAAAGTTTCAGATGAGCTCACCCCCGTGAATAAACACCAGTGTGGGTGTTGTGTGATTATGATTATGATTGTGAATAACTCGAGTTGGGGATGCACGATAGAGGGACAGTCCAATGGTTAGCTAGCAGAACTTGTCAGGTTGGCTTTATAACCGACAGATGAGACTCATCAGCCATAGGGCAGGCATACATCATTTGCATATGTTTGAATTGTTTGGGTTTGTCTGGGTAGATGCAGTGGCATTGCTCCACTTGCTCCGGGATGTGGTGAGATATACCTACCTGGGTAGATGCAGTGGCATTGATCTACTTGCTCCGGAATGTGGTGAGATATACCTGCCTGGGTAGATGCAATAGAGTGATTCCACTTGCTCTGGGTTTGGTTTTGAGACTCCTGGGGTAGATGCAGTGGTTAGCCCCCACTTGCTCCCAGTCCAGTATGATTTGAGATTGAAACTATCTGAGTCTCGACTTTCCTTGGGTAGATGCAGTGGGTCTGCTCCACTTACTCCAGGTTGAGATTCAAGATTCTACTGACTCTATATCGTAAGTATGGCCAGACACTATGAAAGTTTCGGATGAGCTCGCCCCCATGAATAAACACCAGTGTGTGTGTTGTGTGATTATGATTATGATTGTGAATAAATTGAGTTGGGGATGCACGACAGAGGGACAGTCCAATGGTTAGCTACCAGAACTTGTCGGGTTGGCTTTTTAACTGACAGATGAGACTCATCAGCCATAGGGCAGCAGGCACATATCATTTGCATATGTTTGAATTGTTTGGGTTTGCCTATTTGTTTTGAATTGCTATATCATATATGCTATGTTACCTGACTATAGCATATATGATATAGCAATTCATATGTTTTGAATTGTCTGTATTGATTGTATTTGTACAACTGAGAGGTCCCTCATGTTGGTGTCGGTTGACACTGAGGGCTGTTCTTGTTGAGATGGAATAATGATATGATTAATTTAAAATGATGATTATTGATGAATGGGATAATTTGAGTTCCCTGGATAGACGCAGTGAAGTGATTTCACTTGCTCTAGGTTGATAATGAGATCATATGCGCTCCCTGGGTAGACGCAGTGAAGTGATTTCACTTGCTCTAGGTGAGGATATGAGGTAACGATATAGAATTGTTGAGACAAAATGGCTGGGAATGGTTTCGTTTATAATTCTGATTGTGAATTGTCGGAGAATTAGAAAGTTGGGAAGCTTGAGGAATATGAACCAGATTTTGCATTCCCTTATGACAGTTGCCTATTTATGGATTAGCGAGAACATATGATGAATATTTGGTAAAAGGAAGTTTAGGATGCTTAGTGAGTTTTTATTACAATGCATTGTATTTATTTGGCACTTTTACCGTACTGGGAACCCATGGATCGGGGGTTCTCATTCCGTATATATCTCTTATTTTTCAGATACAGGTCCAGGTGCTCAGAAGTGAGCTGTGGTTCATCTGAGAGATGGCGAAGATCTTTATATTCTCTACTTTATATTTTGCTTAGAATATCTTCACCTTTATTTGGAAAGGCTTATATTATGTATTGAACTCTTTTGAACTTGCCTATAGAGGCTCTTATGTTTCTTTTGGGAGAGATTAGGAGATACTGTTGTCAACTACTTTCATACTGTACCCTACCCGGCCTAAAATTTGCGGGTCATGACTAGTGGCTATTTACTTATATTATGTATCTATATACTGTCATTCTCTTACTCTCCTTTATGCCTTTATCTGTATATCGTTTTCGACTTCACGCTTTATCTTTTAGTTGTCGATACTTGAGCACTACGATATTCGTAATTTTATTTTTACTCCTTTTCAGGTTTCTCGTTTAATACTCCTTTCAATTTTACTTATAAACTATGTATTAAAAATCCACTTGAGAGTCGTACCACCTTATTATCATTGACTTATGACTCGAGCATAAGGATTTGAATATTAGGGTGTTACATGAACAGTTTTGGCATCTCACTATCCTTTGAATCAGAGGAATGTCACTGTCATTTGGAATTGGAATTCGGATAATATTATGAATTTTCTGGCCTTTATACTTTGGTTTAATCCTTGAACACAGTAAATTTTATTTCATTCTCTTTTCTTTGGTGCTTTGCACCTTGAGCCTAGCCGTGACTTTAAATGCTTTATTTCAAGCTTTACTTGACACAAAAACACCACAAACACTTAACTGAAAAACTCTCTTTAGGTTCTGATTTTTGTTTCAGTTACTCCCAGACAGTGGTGCTCAAAGCCTTTGGCATACTCTGTTAAATTCACTTGATCTTGAATCTTAGTGCTCTGTCTCAAGGATTACTTGACACAATTACACCACAAGCATATGACTAGGGAAACAACTCTTTGAGCTTTTAATCATGTTTGACCTCCCTAGTCATTGATGCTCAGAGCCTTGGACCTTGCTTTTATTTTTCTTTTGTTGTTTCTTTTACTTCAAGGATTAAGCTTTTTTTTACTTCAGAGAGTTCATAATAGTTCTCTAAATTCTTGTTCCTCATGCATCAACATCCTTTGATTCAAATTAAAATATGCATTGTTCATATCATGCGTTCAGAATCATAGATAATACCACCACAATTAAGTAAATAAGACTACTCTTTAATATAAACTCAATTTCTCATGCAATACATCACTTCTTTTTCTTTTTCTTTTTAGATTCAAGATCAGTGAGCGGTACATGAGACATCTCTTCAATTAAAAGATAAATAACTAAAATTTCAAAATAACAGAATTAAACTAGAACATAGGACTCAAAATTACTAAAGATCATGCAAACATTCAAGTAAAATAGCAGAAAACAGGAATATAACATAATAAGAATGGAAGAAAATATAGAATGAAAGGAACTCAACCACCTCAGTTATCCTAGTGGTCGTCTCATTCTTCAGGCTGTGCTCCTCCGTGAAGATGATTCGTCTCTCTTTGGTGCCATTAAAATAAACAAAAAAGCCACAAGCGAAGCGACAACATCAAACTTAAAAGTTTGCTTGTCCTCAAGCAAAGAAAAACTGAAAAAAAAAGAGAGACATAAAAGGTGCACGGATGATGAAAAACAAAAAATACTACAAAAGAAAAAGACAATGATAAAAGGACAAGAGAGGTTAAAATTAATTAAATATATATATATATATATATATTACAAAAGAAAAAGACAATGATAAAAGGACAAGAGAGGTTAAAATTAATTAATATATATTTATTTATTGATTTTATTGATTTTATTTTTTTAAGGGGTATATATATATTAGGTGATGAAGGGGGGTTATAGGGGAAATAGGGTGAAAAGGATTGGGGATGATCACGGGTGGGAGTGGGTTCTTTAGTCAAAGGGGTTTTGATAAAAGAATATATGGGGAGGGAAATAAAGGAAAGTGGAATTAGGAAAGGGTGTGGGGAATAAATCATGAGATTTGGTGTAGGAATGTATGATTTTGTTTTAAGATGGGCAAAGCAAGCAACTTGGCGTCTAACTTGGTGGAGGTGGAGTTAGCGCCAAGCCTCATGAATGGAACTATCCTTCTAGCGCCTAACTTGGTGCAACCCAAGTTAGGTGTGAACCCCCCTTTTTTAGTGGCGCCTAAGAAAGTGAAGTTAGGTGCCAACACCCAGTGGAGAACATCTACTTGCACGCACAAATGGCGCCTAACTTCAGAAAGTGAAGTTAGGCGCCACCCTGTCCGCAACAACTCCCTCCAGGGTGTCCGGCACTTTGTCTTAATGCACCTGTTTCTGTTCTAATCACTCTGCATGATCCAAATACACATAAAACACAGGAAAAACAGTAGAAACTCAAACAAAACTTAAATAAATAACTAAAGTAAAAAAAATCAAAGTAACAATCAAACTTAAGGATACAAAAATACCGGGTTGCCTCCCGACAAGCGCTTCTTTACCGTCACTAACTTGACGGTGAGCTCCTCTAAGGAGGAGGATCATAGGGGCTCAGCTCTTCACCCCTCACTGTAAACTTCTTCCCTGTGCTCTCATGGATCAACTCTATATGCTTAAGAGACAGGATCATGTTCACTGTATGAGGCAAGATTGGGCATGCAGTGAATACCACCTTCATTCCTGGGGAGAAGTCTTCAATGGAAATCTTTTTATTTCTCCATCCCCTGGGTACTTTCTTCTTTTTGGGGACCTCCTCCTTGGTGGATGATGTATTCCTGACACCAAACTTAGGTTTGATGTCAGAAAAAATTTTGTTGATTGTCACCAAAGGAGGTTTGAGCTGCAGATTCTGTTGTGCATCATCAGAGGGTTTTTAAAGGTTTGGATCAATAAGCTCAGTCTGCATGCACCTCTCTTCTTTACCTGATGAATGTACATCTTCGAAGACATGAAAGATCAGTTGTTCATTATGCACTCTAAGCACTAATTCACCTTCTTCCACATCAATCAGAGCTCTCCCAGTGGCTAGGAATGGCCTTCCTAGAATTATAGAGGCATTCTCATCCTCTTCCGTGTCAAGAATCACAAAATCTACCGGGAGGAAGAACTTATCCACTTTGACCAAGATATTCTCCACTAATCCACATGCAGGCTTTAAGGATTTGTCTACCATTTGTAATGCTATCCTTGTGAGTTGTGCCTCTTGGATTTGCAATTTCTTCATCACAAACAAGGGCATTAGATTTATGCTTGCACCCAGATCACATAGGGCTTTCTCAAAGGTGGTGTTCCCAATGGTACATGGAATTTGAAAGCTCCCTGGATCTGGCATCTTCCTTGGAAAGTTATTCTGAATTATGGCACTACATTCTTTAGTCAAGACCACTGTCTCATCTCCCTTTAAAGGCTTCTTCTTTGATAACAACTTCTTCATGAATTTAACATAGAGAGACATTTGCTCCAAAATCTCAACAAAAGGAATATTGATTTGCAACTTTCTGAAGACTTCCAAGAACTTTGAAAACTGCTTGTCCTTGGTCTCCTTTTGAAGTCTCTGAGGATATGGCAATTTAGGCTTGTATTCAGGAGCTTTAGGTAATGTTGGATGTGTGTCAAGAGTGACTAAAAAAGGGTTGTCTGCATGCCTAGGAGGGGCGTGTACTACTGTATCTTCAGTCTGCTCTGGAGCTTCTTTTTCAACTGGCTCTTCAGTAACTTGTACTTTCGTACTTGCCACTTGTCCACTTATCAAGGTGATAGCCTTGCATTCCTCTCTTGGGTTTAGAATTGTGTTACCAGGAAGGCTATTAGTAGTCTTCTAATCAATTTTATTAACTTTTGTGGCTAATTGACCCATCTGAATCTCCAAGTTCTTGATTGATGCTCTGGTTTCCTGTATAAAACTCGCCATTAGTGCTTCCAAATCAGTAGTCTTTTGAGACTGAGGAGTTACTTGCTGAGATGACTGAAACTGGTGGTTATTAAAATTATTTTGTTAAAAACCTCCCTGAGAATTATTATTAAAATTCTGTGGCCTCTGAGGTTGCTCTCTCCACCCTAGATTTGGGTGATTTCTCCTCCCTAATTATAGGTCTTGGCATATGGATCATTATTGGGGTTTCTAAGGGCATTCTCCATATAGTTGACCTGTTCAGAAGGAAATTGAGCATAGTCATAATTCTCACCTTAAATGAAGCCACCATTCATGTCATATGGAGTCTCTTGAGGGGCATTTTGAGCATTGACAGCTGAAACTTGCATCCCACTCAAGTGTTGAGTAAGCATATTAATCTGTTGAGACATGGCTTTGTTCTGAGCAAGAATAGCATCTAAGGTCTCTACTTCCAAAATTTCTTTCTTCTGAGGAGTTCCAGAGTTCACAAGAATCTTGTTAGAGGAGTAAAGATATTGGTTGTTAGCAACCAATTTAATAAGCTCAGTAGTCTCTTCAGGCATTTTCTTCATGTGCAATGAACCACCTGCAGAATTATCTAAACACATTTTGGATATTTCACAGAGGTCCTCATAAAAGATCTCCAGCTGGGTCCATTTAGAAAACATGTCAGGTGGGGCATTTCCTGGTCTGCAGCTTGTACCTCTTCCAAGCTTCATAAAGGGTCACACTATCTTTTTGTCTGAAGGTCTGAACCTCTACCCTTAGCTTAGTCAGTGGTATGCAAAATCGTGATCATTCATTCCTTGGTAACGGTGCTGAAAACTTAATACGCACGTTCATAATCTTAGTTCTTCTTCACAACTTCGCACAACTAACCAGCAAGTGCACTGGGTCGTCCAAGTAATAAACCTTACGTGAGTAAGGGTCGATCCCACGGAGATTGTCGGCTTGAAGCAATCTATGGTCACCTTGTAAATCTCATTCAGGCGGATTTCAAATAGTTATGGTGAATTGATAATTAAAATATAATTAAAATATAAAATAGGATAGAAATACTTATGTAATTCATTGGTGAGAATTTCAGATAAGCGTATAGAGATGATTTTGTTCCTCTTAAACCTCTGCTTCCTGCTGTCTTCATCCAATCATTAATGAATATTAGTCGGATTTCGAATCCAAAGAGGGCCCCTTCTATCAAAACAAAATCTCTTTTTCCGAAGAAAGCATTCATTTTTTCAGTTTCATTTCTTTTTTTCAAAGTAATTCAATTGGTACACGCAAGATGCGCTGTCAGTGAATGGCTAATCATCTATCGGTTCTTGATCATACTGGAATAGGATTCAGTAATCCTTTTACGTCTGTCACTACGCCCAGCACTCGCGAGTTTGAAGTTCGTCACAGCCATCCCTTCCCAGATCCTACTCGGAATACCACAGACAAGGTTTAGACTTTCCGGATCTCAAGAATGGCTGCCAATAATTCTAGCCTATACCATGAAGACTCTGATCGTAGATCATGAGGCTAAGAGATATGCATTCAAGCTTGTTTGCATGTAGAACGGAAGTGTTTGTCAGGCACGGGTTCATAAGTGAGAATGATGATGAGCGTCACATAATCATCACATTCATCATGTTCTTGTGTGTGAATGAATATCTTAGAGAAGAAATAGGCTCGAATTGAATAGAAAAACAATAGTACTTTGCATTAATTCATGAGGAACAACAGAGCTCCACACCTTAATCTATGGTGTGTAGAAACTCTACCGTTGAAAATACATAAGTGATAATGGTCCAGACATGGCCGAATGGCCAGCCTCCCAAAGAGGTTTCAATAATCAAAACATGATCAAAAGATCCCTAATACAATAGTAAAAAGTTCTATTTATACTAAACTAGTCACTAGGGTTACAGAAATAAGTAATTGATGCAGAAATCCACTTCCGGGCCCACTTGGTGTGTGCTTGGGCTGAGCGTTGAAGCTTTCATGTGTAGAGGTCTTCCTTGGAGTTAAACGCCAGTTTGTAACTTGTTTCTGGCGTTTAACTCTGCTTTGCAACCTGTTTCTGGCGTTTAACTCCAGAATAGGGCAGAAAGCTGGCGTTGAACACCAGTTTTCGTCATCTAAACTCGGGCAAAGTATGGACTATTATATATTTCTGAAAAGCCCTGGATGTCTACTTTCCAACGCAATTGAGAGCGTGCCATTTGAACTTTTGTAGCTCCAGAAAATCCACTTTGAGTGTAGGGAGGTCAGAATCCAACAGCATCTGCAGTCCTTCTTCAACCTTTGAATCTGATTTTTGCTCAAGTCCCTCAATTTCAGCCAGAAATTACATGAAATCACAGAAAAATACACAAACTCTTATTAAAGTTCAGAAATGTGAATTTTATTTAAAACTAATAAAAATATACTAAAAACTAACTAAATCATACTAAAAACCATGTAAAAATATTGCCAAAAAGCGTATAAATTATCCGCTCATCACAACACCAAACTTAAATTGTTGCTTGTCCCCAAGCAACTGAAAATAAAATAGGATAAAAAGAAGAGAATATACTATAAATTCCAAAATATCAATGAAACTTAGTTCCAATCAGATGAGCGGGACTAGTAGCTTTTTGCCTCTTGAATAGTTTTGGCATCTCACTTTATCCATTGAAGTTCAGAATGATTGGCATCTATAGGAACTTAGATTTTAGATAGTGTTATTGATTCTCCTAGTTCAGTATGTTGATTCTTGAACACAGCTACTTTATGAGTCTTGGCCGTGGCCCTAAGCACTCTGTTTTCCAGTATTACCACCGGATACATACATGCCACAGATACATAACTGGGTGAACCTTTTCAGATTGTGACTCAGCTTTGCTAAAGTCCCCAATTAGAGGTGTCCAGGGTTCTTAAGCACACTCTTTTTTTGCTTTGGACCTTGACTTTAACCGCTCAGTCTTAAATTTTCACTTGACACCTTCACGCCACAAGCACATGGTTAGGGACAGCTTGGTTTAGCCGCTAAGGCCAGGATTTTATTCCTTTAGGCCCTCCTATCTATTGATGCTCAAAGCCTTGGATCCTTTTTATTACCCTTGCCTTTTGGTTTTAAGGGATATTGGCTTTTTGCTCTTACCTTTTGGTTTAAAGAGCTTTTGGCTTTTTCTGCTTGCTTCTTTTTTTTTTTTTGGCATTTTTCTTTTCTCTTCTCTTTTTTTTTTCGCAAGATTTTGTATTCGCTACTTTTTCTTGCTTCAAGAATCAATTTTATGATTTTTCAGATTATCAATAACATTTCTCCTTTTTCATCATTCTTTCAAGAGCCAACATATTTAACATTCATAAACCACAATATCAAAAGACATATGCACTGTTCAAGCATTCATTCAGAAAACAAAAAGTATTGTCACCACATCAAAATAATTAAACTAGTTTCAAGGATGAATTCGAAACTATGTACTTCTTGTTCTTTTTTTTTTAGAACAGTTTTCAATTAAGAGAGGTGATGGATTCATAGGACATTCATAGCTTTAAGACATAGACACTTAAACACTAATGATCATGTAATAAAGACACAAACATAAATAAACATGAAGCATAGTAAACGAAAAATAGGAAAATAAGAACAAGAAGATTAAGGAATGGGTCCACCTTAGTGAGGGTGTCGTCTTCCTCTTCTTGAAGAACCAATGGTGCTCTTGAGCTCCTCTATGTCTCTTCCTTATCTTTGTTGCTCCTCCCTCATAGCTCTTTGATCTTCTCTAAACTCATGGAGGATGATGGAGTGCTCTTGGTGCTCCATCCTTAGTTGTCCTATGTTGGAACTTAATTCTCCTAGAGAAGTGTTGATTTGCTCCCAATAGTTTTGTGGAGGGAAGTGCATCCCTTGAGGTATCTCAGGGATTTCATGGTGAGGAATTTCCTCATGCTCTTGTTGAGGTCCATGATCTCTTATTTGTTCCATCCTTTTCTTAGTGATGGGCTTGTCCTCATCAATGAGGATGTCTCCCTCTATGTCAATTCCAGTCGAATTGTAGAGGTGGAAGCAATTGCCTTCCCTTTCCTCTTTCTTGAGGTTTCTCTGGCCTTAGGTGCCATTAATGGTTATGGAAAAATAAAAAGCAATGCTTTTACCACACCAAACTTAAAATGTTTGCTCGTCCCTGAGCAAAAGAAGAAAGAAAGAAGGAGAAGAGGAAGAATAATGGAGGAGAGGGAGAGAGGTGTGTATTCGGCCAAGGGGAAGAAGAAAGGGTTGTGTTGGGTGAAAAAGAAGAAGGAATGAGAGGTTTATATAGGAGTGGAGGGAGGTTTAGGGTTCGGCCATTAGGGTTGGGTTTGGGAGGGAAAAAAGTTTGAATTTTGGAGGTAGGTGGGGTTTATGGGGAAGAGTGGAGGGATGTGAGTGGTTAAGAGGTGATGGGGAAGAGTGATTGAGGTGATTGGTAAAGGGTATTTGGGGAAGAGGGTTATGAAAAGGTGTGAAGAGAAAGAGTTAGAGTAGGTGGGAATCCTGTGGGGTCCACAGATCCTGTGGGGGATCCTGTGGGGTCAAGGATTTAGCATCCCTGCTCCAATTAGGCGTGCAAAACGCCCTTTGTATGCAATACTGGCGTTTTTGGCGTTAAATGCCCAAATGTAGCCTGTTTCTGGCGTTTAACGCCACTTCCATGCTCTGTTCTGGCGTTAAACGCCAGTCTGGTGCTTGTTTCTGGCGTTTAACGCCAGCTTGATGCTTCTTTCTGGCGTTAAACGGCAGTTTGATACTTCTTACTGGCATTTAAATGCCAGTAAGCTCTTCCTCCAGGGTGAGCTATTTTTAATGGTATTTTTTATTCTATTTTTGATTTTTCAGTAGTTTTTGTGACTCCACATGATCATCAACCTAAAAAAAAAACATAAAATAACAATAGAAAATAAATAGATATAATTAAATAACATTGGGTTGCCTCCCAACAAGCGCTTCTTTTTAAAGTCAATAGCTTGACAATGAGCTCTCATGGAGCCTCACAGATGTTCAGAGCATTGTTGGGACCTCCCAACACCAAACTTAGAATTTGAATGTGGGGGTTCAACACCAAACTTAGAGTTTGATTGTGGCCTCCCAACACCAAACTTAGAGTTTGACTGTGGGGGCTTTGGTTGACTCTGCAGTGAGAGAAGCTTTTCATGCTTACTCTCCATGGTTACAGAAGGAGATCCTTGAGTTTTAAACACAAGGTTGTCCTCATTCAGTTGCAGGACCAATTCTCCTCTGTCCACATCAATCACAGCTCTTGCTGTGGCTAGGAAGGGTCTTCCAAGGATGATGGATTCATTCTCATCCTTCTCAGTGTCTAGGATTATGAAATCAGCAGGGATGTAAAGGCCTTCAACCTTTACTAGCACGTCCTCTACTAGTCCATAAGCCTGTTTTCTTGAGTTGTCTACCATCTCTAATGAGATTCTGGCAGCTTGTACCTCAAGGATCCCAAGTTTCTCCATTACAGAGAGTGGCATTAAGTTTATTCCTGACCCCAGGTCACACAGAGCCTTCTCAAAGGTCATGGTGTCTATGTTACATGGAATTAGGAATTTACCAGGATCCTGTTTCTTTTGAAGTAATTTTTGCCTATCCAATGCATTCAGTTCATTAGTGAGCAAGGGAGGTTCATCTTCCCAAGTCTCATTACCAAATAATTTGGCATTCAGCTTCATAATTGTACCAAGGTATTTAGCAACTTGCTCTTCAGTAATGTCTTCATCCTCTTCAGAGGAAGAATACTCATCAGAGCTCATGAAGGGCAAAAGCAAGTTGAATGGAATCTCTATGGTCTCTGTATGAGCCTCAGATTCCTTCAGATCCTCATTGAGGAGCCCCTTATTGGTCAGTGAACGTCCCAGGAGGTCTTCCTCACTAGGATTCACATCCTCCTCCTCCTTTCTGGGTTCGGCCACACCAAGTAAGGTAATGGCCTTGCACTCTCTTTTTGGATTCTCTTCTGTATTGCTTGGGAGAGTACTAGGAGGAGTTTCAGTGACCCTTTTACTCAGCTAGCCCACTTGTGCCTCCAAATTTCTAATGGAGGACCTTTTTTCATTCATGAAACTTAAAGTGGCCTTAGATAGATCAGAGACTATATTTGCTAAGCTAGATGGATTCTGCTCAGAATTCTCTGTCTGTTGCTGAGTGGATGATGGAAAATGCTTGCTATTGTTAAACCTGTTTCTTCCACCATTATTAAAGCCTTGTTGAGGCTTTTGTTGATCCTTCCATGAGAAATTTGGATGATTTCTCCATGAGGGATTATAGGTATTTCCATAGGGTTCCCCCATGTAATTCACCTCTGCTATTGCAGGGTTCTCAGGATCATAAGCTTCTTCTTCAGAAGATGCCTCTTGAGTACTGTTGGATGCAGCTTGCAATCCATTCAGACTCTGAGAAATCATATTGACTTGCTGAGTCAATATTTTATTCTGAGCCAATATGGCATTCAGAGTATCAATTTCAAGAACTCCCTTCCTCTGAGGCGTCCCATTACTCACAGGATTCCTTTCAGAAGTGTACATAAACTGGTTATTTGCAACCATGTCAATGAGTTCCTGAGCTTCTGCATGCGTTTTCTTTAGGTGAATGGATCCACCTGCAGAATGGTCCAATGACATCTTTGATAATTCAGACAGACCATCATAGAATATATCCAGGATGGTCAATTCTGAAAGCATGTCAGAAGGACACTTTTTGGTCAGTTGCTTATATCTCTCCCAAGCTTCATAGAGGGATTCACATTCTTTCTGTTTGAAGGTTTGAACATCCACTCTAAGCTTGCTAAGCTTTTGAGGAGGAAAAAACTTGGCTAAGAAAGCCGTGACCAGCTTATCCCAAGAGTTCAGGCTATCTTTAGGTTGAGAGTCCAACCATATTCTAGCTCTGTCTCTTACAGCAAACGGGAAAAGCATAAGCTTGTAGACCTTGGGATCAACCCCATTGGTCTTAACAGTATCACAGATTTGCAAGAATTCAGTTAAAAACTGAAAAGGATCTTCTTATGGAAGTCCATGAAACTTGCAGTTCTGTTGCACCAGAGAAACTAATTGAGGCTTTAGCTCAAAATTGTTTACTCCAATGGCAGGGATTGAGATGCTTCTTCCATGTAAATTGGAATTTGGTGCAGTAAAGTCACCAAGCATCTTCCTTGCATTGTTATTATTTTCGGCCATGCCTCCTTCTTTTTCGAAAATTTCTATCAGATTTTCTCCAGAGAGTTGTGCTTTAGCTTCCCTTAGCTTCCTCTTCAGAGTCCTTTCAGATTCAGGATCAGTTTCAACAAGAATGTTCTTATCCTTGTTCTTGCTCATATAAAAAAGAAGAAAACACAAAAGAAAATATGAAATCCTCTATGTCACAGTATAGAGATTCCTTATGTAAGTATAAGAAGAGAAGAAAAGAAGAAGGAAAAGATAAAAATTTGAACACAGAAGAGAAGAGTGGGTTCGAATTTGAGTAGAAGAGAAGTGTTAGTAGATAAATAAATAAATAGAAGGGGGTGAGAGAGAGAAGAATTCGAAAATTAAATAAATAAAATAAGAATATTTTTGTTTTTGTTTTTAATTTAAAATTAAAGTTAAAATTCGAAAATATGAAAAGGAATAAAATTAAGATTAAAATTTAAAATGATTAGTTAATGAAAAGAAATTTTGAAAAAGAGGTTAGTGATTTTCGAAAATTAGAGAGAGAAAATTAGTTAGGTAGTTTTGAAAAAGATAAGAATCAAACAAAAAGATAAGATTAATTGAAAAAGATTTGAAAATCAATTTTGAAAAGATAAGAAGTTAGAAAAGATTTTGAAATTGATTTTGAAGAAGATGTCATTGAAATTTATTTTGAAAAAGATTTGAAAAAGAAATTTAAAAAGATTTGATTTTGAAAATTAAAGTTGATTACTTTCTTACTAGGCAAGTAACAAACTTAAAATTTTTGAATCAATCACATTAATTGTTAGCATTAATTTCGAAAATATGAAATAGAAATAAGAAAAAGATTTTGAAAATAAATTTTAAAAATTTCGAAATAGTGAAAGAAAAAATGAAAAAGATTTGAAAAAGATAGAATTTTTAAATTGAAAATTTGATTTGACTCATAAAAGACAACTAGATTTTAAAATTTTTTGAAAAAGTCAACTCAAATTTTCGAATTTTATGAGAAGAAAAAGGGAAGGATATTTTTTTTATTTTTGAATTTTTTATGATGAAAGAGAAAAATAATAAAAAGACTCAAAACATGAAAATTATGAATCAAAACACATAATGCATGCAAGAACACTTTGAATGTCAAGATGAACATCAAGAACACTTTGAATGTCAAGATGAACACCAAGAACTTATTTTTGAAAATTTTTAAGAAAAGAAAAACATGCAAGACAACAAACTTAGAAATTTTCAAACTTTAGACACTAACAAATTGAAAATGCATATGAAAAACAAGAAAAGACACAAAACATAAAAATGCAAAGATCAAACAAAGCAAATCATCAAGAACAACTTGAAGATTATGAAGAACACCATGCATGAGTTTTCGAAAAATGCACAAATTTTAAAAACATGCAATTGACACTAAACTTAAAATTTAACACAAGACTCAAACAAGAAACATAAAATTTTTTGTTTTTTATGATTTTATTAAAAAAAAAATTTTGGATTTTTTTTCGAAAATTAATTGGAAAAGAAAAATAAGGATTTCAAAATTTTTTTAATGAGAATTCCAGGAATCATGCAATGTTAGTCTAAAGCTCCGGTCCAGGAATTAGATATGGCTTACTAGCCAGCCAAGCTTTCAGTGAAAGCTCCGGTCCAAAACACTAGACATGGCCAACGGCCAGCCAAGCTTCAGCAGATACAAATCAGGCATATAACAGCTGATTAGATGAGAGTCCAAGGACTCTTGCCAAGATAAGTGGAAGCCTCAGTCCAAAAATTTAGACATGGCTTGACAGCCAGCCAGGCTTCAACAAATCATGAAGAAACTCTAGAATTCATTCTTAAAAATTCTGAAGAACATAGAATAATTTATTTTTATTAATTTTTTTTTGAAAATTTTTCAAAAATTAAAAATAATAAAAACAAAAAGCTTAAAATTAAAATAAAATTACCTAATCTGAGCAACAAGATGAACCGTCAGTTGTCCAAACTCTAACAATCCCCGATAACGGCGCCAAAAACTTGGTATGCAAAATCGTGATCGTTCATTCCTTAGTAACGGCGCTGAAAACTTAATACACACATTCATAATCTTAGTTCTTCTTCACAACTTCGCACAACTAACCAGCAAGTGCACTGGGTCGTCCAAGTAATAAACCTTACGTGAGTAAGGGTCGATCCCATGGAGATTGTCGGCTTGAAGCAATCTATGGTCACCTTGTAAATCTCATTCAGGCGGATTTCAAATGGTTATGATGAATTGATAATTAAAATATAATTAAAATATAAAATAGGATAGAAATACTTATGTAATTTATTTGTGAGAATTTCAGATAAGCGTATAGAGATGCTTTTGTTCCTCCTGAACCTCTGCTTCCTACTGCTTCATCCAATCATTCCTACTCCTTTCCATGGCAAGCTTTATGTAGGGCATCACCGTTTTCAATGGCTACTTCCCGTCCTCTCAGTGAAAATGGTCCAAGATGCGCTATCACCGCACGGCTAATCATCTGTCGGTTCTCGATCATACTGGAATAGGATTCAGTAATCCTTTTGCGTCTGTCACTACGCCCAGCACTCGCGAGTTTGAAGCTCGTCACAGCCATCCCTTCCCAGATCCTACTCGGAATACCACAGACAAGGTTTAGATTTTCCGGATCTCAAGAATGGCCACCAATAATTCTAGCCTATACCACGAAGACTCTGATCGTAGATCAGGAGGCTAAGAGATATGCATTCAAGCTTGTTTGCATGTAAAACGGAAGTGTTTGTCAGGCACGCGTTCATAAGTGAGAATGATGATGAGCGTCACATAATCATCACATTCATCATGTTCTTGTATGCGAATGAATATCTTAGAGAAGAAATAGGCTCGAATTGAATAGAAAAACAATAGTAATTTGCATTAATTCATGAGGAACAGCAGAGCTCCACACCTTAATCTATGGTGTGTAGAAACTCTACCGTTGAAAATACATAAGTGATAATGGTCCAGGCATGGCCGAATGGCCAGCTTCCCAAAGAGGGTTCAATCATCAAAACATGATCAAAAGATCTCTAATACAATAGTAAAAAGTTCTATTTATACTAAACTAGTCACTAGGGTTACAGAAATAAGTAATTGATGCAGAAATCCACTTCCGGGCCCACTTGGTATGTGCTTGGGCTGAGTGTTGAAGCTTTCACGTGTAGAGGTCTTCCTTGGAGTTAAACGCCAGTTTGTAACTTGTTTCTGGCGTTTAACTCTAGAATAGGGCAGAAAGCTGGCGTTGAATGCCAGTTTGCGTCATTTAAACTCGGGCAAAGTATGAACTATTATATATTGCTGAAAAGCCCTGGATGTCTACTTTCCAACGCAATTGAGAGTGTGCCATTTGAACTTCTGTAGCTCCAGAAAATCCACTTTGAGTGCAGGGAGGTCAGAATCCAACAGCATCTGCAGTCCTTCTTCAACCTATGAATCTGATTTTTGCTCAAGTCCCTCAATTTCAGTCAGAAATTACCTGAAATCATAGAAAAACACACAAACTCATAGTAAAGTCCATAAATATGAATTTTATTTAAAAACTAATAAAAATATACTAAAAACTAACTAAATCATACTAAAAACCATGTAAAAATACTGCCAAAAAGCGTATAAATTATCCGCTCATCAGTCAGCTTCTGTGGTGGGAAGAATTTGGACAAAAATCTAGTGATTACTTTATCCCAAGTGTTCAAGCTCTCCTTGGGCTGAGAATCTAGCTACAGCTTTGTTCTATCCCTCACAGCAAATGGAAAGAGCATGAGCTTGTAAACTTCAGGACTCACTCCATTTGTTTTCACAGTGTCACAAATCTGCAGGAAGTCAGAGATGAATTGGTTTGGATCTTCCTGCGGGAGTCCATGATACTGACAATTTTGCTGCACCAGAGTGACTAACTGAGGCTTCGGCTCAAAGTTGTTTGTAGCTATACGAGACACCACAATACTTTTCCCATAAAGATCTGGATTGGGAGCAGTGTATGAGCCAAGCACTCTTCTAGGTTGTTCATTCTCATTCGGATTTACTACATTGGTATTAATAGCATGATTATGATCCATAGTGGACTCTGCAGCTTCCTTTTCAAATGTCTCGTTTAGGTTTTCACTAGACTTGTAAAGTCTAGCTTGTTGCAAGCGTCGCCTCAAAGTCCTTTCAGGTTCAGGATCAAAATTTATAAGAGGTTCCTTATTCCTATTCATGCTCATAAACAAACATAAAACAAGAAAAGATGGGAGTCTCTATGTCAGAGTGCAGAGAATTTCCAGTGAGGTAACTTGTGTAAAGAAATAAAATAAAACAACTAAGTAATTAAAGCAAAAAGTTCGAAAATTATAAATAAAACTAAAGTGAAAATTTCAAATTTTTTATATAAAAAAATGAACAGGAAAATTAAAATAAAAATAATTAGGTGACACTAAGCTTAATTTCAGAAATTAAGAGAAAACTAATTGATGCAAAATTTGAAAATTAAAGCTAAGAAGCAAATAAAACTAATAAAAGAAAAGAAAAAGTGAATGCATGTAATGAGCAAAACGAAGTAATATGAAACACAATAAGCAGGACAATGAAAATAAAGGAAAATAAAATGAACAAAATAACTGAAGGCTTCTAAAAAAATTATTATAAGAAAATAAAAATAAAAAAAAAGGATGTAAAAACAAAACAAATGCAATAGGGTGGGTGTGAACGAAACTGAAGAGAATAAAAGGGAAAAGAAATGGAAAATAAAATAAAAAAAAATTAATGATACTCAAAGAAAAACTAATTAAAGAAAAAAATTTATCTAATCTAAGCAATCAAGCAACTAATAGTTGTCAATCACAGTCGATCCCCGGCAACGGCACCAAAAACTTGGTGCAGAATTTATAACCCACAAATTAACTGGTAAGTGCACCGGGTCGTACCAAGTAGTACCTCAAGTGAATGAGGGTCGATCTCACGATGATTGATGGACTAAGCAACAATGATTGAATGATTTACTTAGTTAGACAAGCAGAAAATAGTGTTTTGGGAGTTCAATTGCATCAAACAGTAAATTTAGAGAATTAATAAAGCAAGCAGTAAAGGGGTTGTGAAATATATAGAGAAAACAGTTAAGATTTCAGAGATATTTATTTTTTGGATTAACTTTTCTTACCAACTATTTTAATCATGCAAGATTCAATTTATGGCAAACTATATGTGATTAAACCCTAATTCCTTAAACCTTTTTAGTCTTCCCTAACCTTCATCAACCGCCAATTCCTTGGTCACTTGATTCTAATTAGAGGGTTAAGTTCAATTCTAGTTTATATGCCACAGAAATCCTAATTATCCAAATATAAGAGGATTATATGTCACGTATCCCGTTAAGTCCAGATAATTAGTGATTTAGGAGAATATGTTTTCAAGCTGTTGTTCAGGTAAAGAACTTTTCCAAGTTTTACAAGAACTCGAATAGAATAGGGGTCATACTTTCGTTCCACCCAGATTCATAAGATAAAGAACGAAAACAATTCTTGAAATTGAAATCAATACATGAATTAAAATATAAAAGTAATAGTATTAATTCATAGAATAAACAGAGCTCCTAACCTTAACAGTGGAGGTTTAGTTGCTCATGGTTCAGAGAGAAAACAAGGATTCTGAAAAACTGTAAAGTGTGGAATGAGGTAAGAGAGCCGAGAAGAGCCCGAAGGGCTGATTCTTTTCCCTTTTATATCTAATCCTAATTAATGTAAAATATATTTTCTAAAATTAAATAATATCTTTTCCTATTTGTAATTAAAATAAAGTTTTAATCAAAATTAAGTAAAATCTTCGTTGATGCCTTGATTTGGCGTGGGGACCATGCCTTGAAGTTTAACTGGCGCAGTGAAATTAGGCATTGCCCTGGCAGATTGAAACTTGAGGCTTCTCCTTTCATATGGCACCTAACTTGGGAAATTCCAAGTTAGGCGCCACCTTGGTTGAACGCAATTGTGGAGTTTGTGGTTTTGGCGCCTAACTTGGAGAGCGCTTAACTTGAGAAACTCCAAGTTAGGCGCCACCTTGACTGTACCAAATGAGAGAGAAGTGTATACTATTTTATATCGTTGGAAAGCTCTAAAAGTTATCTTTCCAATGCCACTGAAATCACATCAATTTGATCTCTATAACTCAAGTTATTTGCGTTGGAATGCAAAGAGGTCAGAGTTGACAGCATCATTCACTTTCTTCTCTTTTTCTACAGAAACTCCATCAAATCCATTCGAATGCTACCTGAAATAAAAAGAATTGCACACAACTCAAAGTAGCATCCATAGTGGCTAAAAGATATTTAAATCTTGATTAAACTCAACAATTCGAATGCAAATTCACTAGGAAAAGATAGAGAAGATGCTCACGCATCAACTGTTGAAGATCCTATTATTCCTTTCTAACCAAATTGTCCAAATGACAGCAAAAAGCCAATCAACCGCCTTTTCTTCTCCACCTTTCTTGCTGGTATATCCATCTAACTTTCAAAGTGTTGCTTTAGTGTACCTGGAATAGCCCACATCATTCCAAGAGTGAACAACCAAGCACACCATACCTGCCAAGTGAGCTCACACCCAATGAACAAGTGAAAAGCCATTTCAACATATTTATTACATAATATACACATATGATCATTCTAATCAATAACACCAAATTTACACAGTCTTTCCTCTGTATTTACCCTGCCAACCAACACAAACCAAGTAAATAACTCAACCCTTGGTGGGACAAATCTCGCAAAATAGTACTAGTGAAGCTATAGCTTGTTATATTCTCCAGTAGTACTTCTGCCTACAACACCTGTACAAAGGAGTTAGTTGAGTAAATTCCTATTTTATCAAATTTCCAAAACACTCTATCCTCTCTTTCAGTTGTTAGTTTAACTAATTGTAGAACCTCATGAAGCTGGTTTACTATTTCCAACTCTCATGGAAATAACTCTTTCCGCCATTGAAAATTCCAAATCCACTCTAACCCATCCCAGAACCCACAATCCCCTATAACAGATCCTCTAAGATTTGAGATCGAGAAAAGTTTTGGAAACATATCCTTTAGCATACCACTCGGTAACCAGTTGTCCTCCCAAAATCGTATCATCCTACCATCTCCTAGTTCCATAGCCAATTTACTGATCGTCTTCTCTCTCACTTGTGGCTCTCTAATTTGTAACTGACAGATATCCTTCCACAAACTACCTCTTATAGGTAAAGGCTGCCCACAAATCATCTTGTAAGGATTCATGTTATTACAGGAGCACACAATTTTCTTCCATAGTGGCAATCCTCTTTCGAAAACCTTCACCACCGCTTGAACAGGAGAGCTGTATTCCGAATTACCGTGTCATCAACTCCTAGCCCACCTGCCTTTTTTGGGGCTTGAACAATTTCCCATTTCACTAGAGGAATCCTGTTCCTCCCATCCTCCTTACTCTACAAGAATCATCTCTGTAAGAAAATCAAATTTTTCGCTACTGCCTTCGGTATTTCGTACAAGATGAGATAGTAGATAGGCAGACTATTAAGAACAGATTTAATGAGAATCAGCTTACCCGCTTTATTGAGAGTTTTTGCTTTCCACAAACTTAGCTTTTCTTCCACCTTATCAATCACTGGTTTTCACATCTTGACTAGCTTTGGATTCGCTCCCAAAGAAATGCCAAGATATTTGACTAGTAATAACGCCTCATTACACCCCAATAGATGACACATCTGCCATGTCTAATCCTGCTCACAATTCACCGAAATCAAGTTGGACTTATCAAAATTAATACTCAGCCCTGACATCATCTCAAAAAAATGTAGCAGCCACTTGTAATTTTTGATAGTCTCTTCTTCAGTAGGACAAAATAGTATAATATTATCTGCAAACTGCAAATGTGACAACTCAATGTTATCCCTTCCAACTAACAGAGGAGCAATGCGTCCATTCTCCACTGCCGCCCAATCATCCTATAGAGAACATCCATAACTAGCACAAACAGAAAAGGAGAAATTGGATCTCCTTATTGCAGACCCCTTTCCATATTGAAGGGCTTAGAGGGAGACCCATTTATGAGTACCGACATAGACGACGAGCATAGACACTCTCTGATCCACTCCCGCCACCTATGGCCAAACTCCATCTTCTACAACACAATATCCACAAAGCTCCACCTAACTTTATCATAAGTCTTTTGAAAATCCAGTTTAATTATCGTCGAACTCTGTTTCCTCGACTTCAGCCGCTGCATAGTTTCACATGCAATCAACGCTCCATCTTGTATTTTCCTACCCTGCATAAAAGCACTCTGCATTTCTCCTACTAAACCTGGCATTACCTTCCGCCTCCTCCGAACAAGCACCTTTGAAATAGCCTTATATACGCAACCCACCATACTAATCGGCCGAAGGTCCTTTATCTCTTTTGCTCCAACAAACTTTGGCGCCAAAGCCACCCAAGTAACATTCAAATCCTTAGGTAATACAGATGACTAGAAAAAATCCCATCACCACTTCAATGAACTCCCCTCCAATGTCCTCCCAACACTTCTTAATGAAATTCATATTACACACATCACTGCCTGGTGCCTTAGTTGATTCACAATTCCAAACTGCCTCCTTTATTTCTTCAATAGATGGCATCAACTCTAACTCTGTAGCCTCCTCCTCATTTAGCCAATTTACCAACCCATCACAGAACCCTATATTAGGCGAGTTCTCCTGGTGAGTGATGCGTGAGCATCTTATACTCATTTTTTGCTTATTTTCTAGTTAAATTTAGTAAGTTTAATCATATTTTAGTGTTAAAATTCTCTTTGGATACTACTTTGAGTTGATTTGGTGTTTTTATTATTTTAGGTGAAATTCGGGCTAATTTGGCAGAGTTTTGAGCAAAAAAAGAGGAAGAAAGTGGATGTTGTCAACCCTAACCTCCTTACACTCCAACAAGCATAACTTGAGCTATAGAGATCCAACTGATACAATTCCAATGGTGTTGGAAAGCCAACTTCCAGAGCTTTCCAACAATATATAATAGTTTATTCTTTTCTTCAGGAATCACTGCCTTGAAGGGCGCTAAACGCTGAGTTTGGCATTTAGTGCCCAAGAAGACAGAACCGAATGGAAACTCATTGCCAGTTCTGGCACTGAACGCCAAAAGTGCGGGTCAAACTCACCCAAAGGAGCATCTTAGCTAGATTTGACTTTTAATTATTGTATTTTATATTTTTTTTGTTATTGATGAGCGGATAATTTATACGCTTTTTGACATTATTTTTAGTATGTTTTTAGTAGGATCTAGTTACTTTTAGGGATATTTTCATTAGTTTTTATGTTAAATTCACATTTCTGGACTTTACTATGAGTTTGTGTGTTTTTCTGTGATTTCAGGTATTTTCTGGCTGAAATTGAGGGACTTGAGAAAAATCAGATTCAGAGGTTGAAGAAGGACTGCTGATGCTGTTGGATTCTGACCTCCTTGCACTCAAAATAGATTTTCTAGAGCTACAGAACTCAAAATGGCGCGCTTCTAATTGCGTCGGAAAGTAGACATCCAGAGCTTTCCAGCAATGTATAATAGTCTATACTTTGCCCAAGTTTAGATGACGCAAACTGGCGTTCAACGCCAGCTCTCTGCCCAATTCTGGCGTCCAGCGCCAGAAACAAGTTGCAAAGTGGAGTTCAACGCCCAAACTGGCACAAAAGCTGGCGTTCAACTCCAAGAATGACCTCTCCACGTGTAGACTTCAAGCTCAGCCCAAACACATACCAAGTGGGCCCCAGAAGTGGATTTATGCATCAATTACTTACTTCTGAACCCTAGTAGCTAGTTTATTATAAATAGGACCTTTTACTATTGTATTAGACATCCTGGATTGTATTTTGATCCTGTGATCACGTTTTGGGGGCTGGCCTCTCGGCCATGCCTGGACCTTTCACTTATGTATTTTCAACGGTAGAGTTTCTACACTCCATAGATTAAGGTGTGGAGCTCTGCTGTTCCTCAAAGATTAATGCAAAGTACTACTGTTTTCTATTCAATTCATCTTATTTCGCTTCTAAGATATTCATTCACACTTCAATCTGAATGTGATGAACGTGACAATCATCATCATTCCCTATGAACGCGTGCCTGACAACCACTTCCGTTCTACCTTCGACTGAATGAGTATCTCTTAGATCTCTTAATCAGAATCTTCGTGGTGTAAGCTAGAATGATGGCGGCATTCATGAGGGTCCGGAAAGTCTAAACCTTGTCTGTGGTATTCCGTGTAGGATTCAATGATTGAATAATTGTGACGAGCATCAAACTCGCGAGTGCTAGGCGTTAGTGACAGACGCAAAAGGATAGTAAATCCTATTCCAGCATGATCGAGAACCGACAGATGAATAGCCGTGCCGTGACAGGGTGCGTTGACCATTTTCACTGAGAGGATAGGATGTAACCATTGACAAGGGTGATGCCTCCAGACGATTAGCCGTGCCGTGACAGGGCATTTGGATCATTTTCCCGAGAGAAGACCGAAAGTAGCCATTGACAATGGTGATGCATTACATAAAGCCAGCCATGGAAAGGAGTAAGACTGATTGGATGAAGATAGCAGGAAAGCAGAGGTTCAGAGGAACGAAAGCATCTCTATGCGCTTATCCGAAATTCTCACCAATGATTTACATAAGTATTTCTATCCTTATTTTATTATATTATTTTTGAAAACCCCATTACTGTTTTATATCCGCCTGACTGAGATTTACAAGGTGACCATAGCTTGCTTCATACCAACAATCTCCGTGGGATTCGACCCTTACTCACGTAAGGTATTACTTGGACGACCCAGTGCACTTGCTGGTTAGTTGTGCGAAGTTGTGAACCATGGTATTGGCATCATATTTTTGGCGCCATCACCAGGGAAAGAAAGAGCAATGAATTTTACATAATCAAAGTGTAATCACAATTTCTGCGCACCAAGTTTTTGGCGCCGTTGTCGGGGATTGTTCGAGTTTTCGGCAAGCTTTTGGTCCGGTAACATCAGTGCCAAATTTTGATCCGGCAACAGCACCAAGTTTTTGGTTTGGTGCCGTTGCCGGGGATTGTTCGAGTTTGGACAACTGACGGTTCATCTTGTTGCTCAGATTAGGTAATTTTCTTTTTGTTTTATTTTCAAAAAATTTTTTAAAAAAAAATCTTTCAAAAAATTTTTCCTTTGTTTTCGAAAAAAAAATAATAAAAATAATGTTTTCAAAAATAAATTATTCTATGGCTTCAAAACTTTCAAGAATGAATTCTAGAGTTTCATGGTAACATGTTGAATCCTATCTGGCTGAAAAGCCATACCCAAACTCCTTTGGGATTGGTCTTCAACTAATCACCTCAATGGATGTAAATCCATGCTAAAGCTTGACTGGCTATTAAGTCATGTCTAACCCTCAGATTGAAGTTTTAGACTAAAGAGTACAAGATTCCTGGAATTCATATGAAAAATTTTGAATCCTTATTTGTTCTTTTTTAAAATGATTTTCGAAAATTTTAAAATAAAAATACAAAAAAATCATAAATTCATAAAAACCAAAAATATTTCATGTTTCTTGTTTGAGTCTTGAGTCAAGTTAAAAGTTTGGTGTCAATTGCATACTCATCTTGCATTTTTTTCGAAAAATTCATGCATTCATAGTGTTCTTCATGATCTTCAAGTTGTTCTTGGTAAGTCTTCTTGTTTGATCTTTGCATTTGCATGTTTTGTGTCTTTTCTTATTTTTCATATGCATTCCTGAATTCTTTATGTCTAAGCATTAAAGAATTCTAAGTTTGGTGTCTTGCATGTTTTCTTTGCATAAAAAATTTTTTCAAAAATGTGTTCTTGATGTTCATCATGATCTTCAAAGTGTTCTTGGTGTTCATCTTGGCATTCATAGCATTCTTGCATACATTCATTGTTTTGATCCAAAATTCTCATGCATTGCATCATTTTCATGTTTCTCTCTCTCATCATTAAAAATTTAAAAATAAAAAAAATATCTTTCCCTTTTTCACTCTTAAAATTTCGAAAATTAGATTTGACTTTTTTAAAAAAAAATTTAAAATCTAGTTGTTTTTATGAGTCAAATCAAATTTTCAATTTAAAAATCTCATTTTTTTTCAAAATCTTTTTCAAAAATCAAATCTTTTTCAAATTTCTTAGTTATTTTCGAAAATTCCAAAAATATTTTTCAAAAAAATCTTTTTCTTTTTTTTTATCACATAATTTTCGAAAATAACATCATCAATTAATGTTTTGATTCAAAAATTTCAAGTTTGTTACTTACTTGTTAAGAAAGATTCAAACTTTAAGTTCTAGAATCATATCTTGTGATTTCTTGTGAATCAAGTCATTAATTGTGATTTTAAAAATCAAATCTTTTTCAAAAAAATTAATTTCAATCATATATTTTCAAAAATATCTTCTTATCTTATCTTTTTCAAAAATTTGATTTTCAAAATTTGTTTCAACTAACTAACTAACTTTTTGTTTGTTTCTTATCTTTTTCAAAACTACCTAACTAACTCTCTCTCTAATTTTTGAAAATATCTTCCCTCTTTTTCAAAAATTCTTTTTAATTAACTAACTATTTTAATTTTTTAATCTTAATTTTCGAAAATTACTAACATTTTTCAAAAACTATTTTCAAAAATCACTAACTCTTTTTCAAAAATTATTTTCGAAAATTCATTCTCTCTCATCTCCTTCTATTTATTTATTCATCTACTAACATCTCTTCCTCACACCACCAAAAATCCGAACCCTCTCTCTCTCTCTGAGTTCAGATTTTCTTCTTCTTTTCTTCTACTAACACAAGGACCTCTATACTGCGGTATAAAGGATCCATATTATTAT
Organism: Arachis ipaensis; assembly: GCF_059453495.1. Classification (NCBI taxonomy): domain Eukaryota; kingdom Viridiplantae; phylum Streptophyta; class Magnoliopsida; order Fabales; family Fabaceae; genus Arachis; species Arachis ipaensis. The sequence goes on from NC_142437.1 coordinate 111,427,460, forward strand.
TATTATTTTTTCTGTGCCCTCTTCTTTGTCATATGAGCAGGAGCAAGGACAAGAATATTCTTGTTGAAGCAGATCCAGAACCTGAAAGGACTCTGAAGAGAAAACTAAGAGAAGCTAAAATACAACAATCCAGAGATAACCTTTCAGAAATTTTCGAACAAGAAGAAGAGATGGCAGCCGAAAATAATAATAATGCAAGGAGGATGCTTGGTGACTTTACTGCACCTAATTCCAATTTACATGGAAGAAGCATCTCTATTCCTACCATTGGAGCAAACAATTTTGAGCTGAAACCTTAGCTAGTTTCTCTGATGCAGCAGAACTGCAAGTTTCATGGACTTCCATCTGAAGATTCTTTTCAGTTCTTAACTGAATTCTTGCAGATCTGTGATACTGTTAAGACTAATGGAGTAGATCCTGAAATCTACAGGCTCATGCTTTTCCCTTTTGCTGTAAGAGACAGAGCTAGAGTGTGGTTGGACTCTCAACCCAAAGATAGCCTGAACTCTTGGGATAAGCTGGTCACGGCTTTCTTAGCCAAGTTCTTCCCTCCTCAAAAGCTGAGCAAGCTTAGAGCTGATGTTCAAACCTTCAGACAGAAAGAAGGTGAATCCCTCTATGAAGCTTGGGAAAGATACAAGCAGCTGACCAAAAAGTGTCCTTCTGACATGCTTTCAGAATGGACCATCCTGGATATATTCTATGATGGTTTATCTGAGCTATCAAAGATGTCATTGGATACTTCTGTAGGTGGATCCATTCACCTAAAGAAAATGCCTGCAGAAGCTCAAGAACTCATTGACATGGTTGCTAATAACCAGTTCATGTACACTTCTGAGAGGAATCCTGTGAGTAATGGGACGCCTATGAAGAAGGGAGTTCTTGAAGTTGATACTCTGAATGCCATATTGGCTCAGAACAAAATATTGACTCAGCAAGTCAATATGATTTCTCAGAGTCTGAATGGAATGCAAGCTGCATCCAACAGTACTCAAGAGGCTTCTTATGCAGAAGAAGCTTATGATCCTGAAAACCCTGCAATAGTAGAGGTGAATTATTTAGGTGAACCTTATGGAAACACCTATAACCCATCATGGAGAAATCATCCAAATCTCTCATGGAAGGATCAAAGGCCTCAACAAGGCTTTAATAATGGTGGAAGAAACAGGTTTAACAATAATAAACCTTTTCCATCATCCACTCAGCAACAGACAGAGAACTCTGAACAAAATACTTCTAATTTAGCAAACTTAGTCTCTGATCTATCCAAGGTCACTGTAAGTTCATGAATGAAACAAGGTCTTCCATTAGAAATTTGGAAGCACAAGTGTGCCAGCTGAGTAAAAGGATCACTGAAATCCCTCCTAGTACTCTCCCAAGCAATACAGAAGAGAATCCAAAAGGAGAGTGCAAGGCCATTGACATAACCAAAATGGCCGAACCTGTAAGGGAAGGAGAGGACGTGAATCCCAAGGAGGAAGACCTCCTGGGACGTCCAGTGATCAATAAGGAGTTTCCCTCTAAGGAACCAAAGGAATCTGAGACTCATCTAGAGACCATAGAGATTCCATTGAACCTCCTTATACCATTCATGAGCTCTGATGAGTATTCCTCTTCTGAAGAGAATGAGGATGTTACTGAAGAGCAAACTGCCAAGTTTCTTGGTGCAATCATGAAGCTGAATGCCAAATTATTTGGTATTGAAACTTGGGAAGATGAACGTCCCTTGTTCACCAATGAACTAAGTGATCTGGATCAACTGACATTGCCTCAGAAGAGACAGGATCCTGGAAAGTTCATAATACCTTGTACCATAGGCACCATGATCTTTAAGGCTCTGTGTGACCTTGGTTCAGGAATAAACCTCATGCCCCTCTCTGTAATAGAGAAACTGGGAATCTATGGGGTGCAAGCTGCTAGAATCTCATTAGAGATGGCAGATAATTCAAGAAAACAGGCTTATGGACAAGTAGAGGACGTGTTAGTAAAGGTTGAAGGCCTTTACATCCCTGCTGATTTCATAGTCCTGGATACTGGAAAGGAAGAGGATGAATCCATCATCCTAGGAAGACCTTTCCTAGCCACAACAAGAGCTGTGATTGATGTGGACAGAGGAGAATTGGTCCTTCAATTAAATAAGGACAACCTTGTGTTTACAACTCAAGGATCTCTCTCTACATCCATGGAGAGGAAGCAGAAAAAGCTTCTCTCAAAGCAGAGTCAACCAAAGCCCCCACAGTCAGACTCTAAGTTTGGTGTTGGGAGGCCACAACCAAACTCTAAGTTTGGTGTTGAACTCCCATATCCAAACTCTAAGTTTGGTGTTGGGAGGTTTCAATAAAGCTCTGCACATCTGTGAGGCTCCCTGAGAGCCCACTGTCAAGCTATTGACATTAAAGAAGCGCTTGTTGGGAGGTAACCCAATTTTTATTTATCTAACTCTATTTTTTCTTAGTTATATGTCTTTGTAGGTTCATGATCATGTGAAGTCACAAAATAAATATAAAAATTGAAAACGGAATCAAAAACAGCAGAAGAAAAATCACACCCTGGAGGAAGCATCTGCCTGGCGTTCAACGCCAGAACAGAGCATGGTTCTGGCACTGAACGCCCAAAATGGGCAGTATCTGGGCGTTGAACGCCTAGAACAAGCATGGTTCTGGCGTTCAACGCCAGAAATGGGCAACAAATGGGCGTTGAACGCCCAAAATGGGCACCAACCTGGCGCTGAACGCCTAGAGTTGCGTGCAAGGGCATTTTACATGCCTAATTTGGTGCAAGGTTGTAAATCCTTGAATACTTCAGGATCTGTGGACCCCACAAGATCATCTCAGGATCTGTGGACCCCACAGGATCACCTCAGGATCTGTGGACCCCACAGGATCCCCACCTACCTCCACTCACTTCTTCTCATCCCTCACCACTCTCTCTCACACAATCCCATAAACACTCTTCCCCAAAACTCTTCACCAATTACCTCACCTTCTCTCTCTCCATTCATGGTCATCCCTTCTATTTTCCATTTACCACTCACATCCATACACCCACCTACCTTCAAAATTCAACATCTCTTTCCCACCCAATCCCACCCATATGGCCGAATACACACAACCCTCCATCTCCTCCATATCTTCTTCTTCTTCCTTCTATTCTTTCTTCTTTTGCTCGAGGGCGAGCAACATTCTAAGTTTGGTGTGGTAAAAGCATAGTTTTTTTTATTTTTCCATAACCATTAATGGCACCTAAGGCCAGAGAAACCTCAAGAAAGAGGAAAGGGAAGACAAAAGCTTCCACCTCTGAGCCATGAAAGATGGAAAGATTCATCTCACAAGCCCATCACTAAGAAAAAGATGGAGCAAACAAGAGAGAACTTTCATGGATCTCAACAGGCACATGAAGAAGCTCATCATCAAGAAATCCCTGAGATACCTCAAGGGATGCACCTTCCTCTACAAAACTTTTGGGAGCAAATCAACACCTCCCTAAGAGAATTAAGTTCCAACATGGGACAACTAAGGGTGGAACATCAAGAGCACTCCATCATCCTTCATGAAATAAGAGAAGATCAAAAAGCAATGAGGGAGGAGCAACAAAGACAAGGAAGAGACATAGAAGAGCTCAAGGACATCATTGGTTCCTCAAGAAGGAAACGCCACCATCACTAAGGTGGATTCATTCCTTGTTCTTATTTCTTCTGTTTTTCGTTTTCTATGCTATGTGCTTATCTATGTTTGTGTCTTCATTACATGATCATTAGTAGTTAGTAACTATGTCTTAAAGTTATGAATGTCCTATGAATCCATCACCTCTCTTAAATGAAAAATGTTTTAATTCAAAAGAACAAGAAGTACATGAGTTTCGAATTTATCCTTGAACTTAGTTTAATTATATTGATGTGGTGACAATGCTTCTTGTTTTCTGAATGAATGCTTGAACAGTGCATATGTCTTTTGAAGTTGTTGTTTAAGAATGTTAAATATGTTGGCTCTTGAAAGAATGATGACTAGGAGACATGTTATTTGATAATCTGAAAAATAAAAAAAATTATTCTTGAAGCAAGAAAAAGCAGCAAAGAACAAGGCTTGCAAAATATATATATATATATATATATATAGGCGAAAAAAAATAGAAAGAAAAAGAAAAAGCAAGCAGAAAAAGCCAAAGCTCTTAAAACCAAGAGACAAGAGCAAAAAGCCAATAACCCTTAAAACCAAAAGGCAAGGGTAAACAAAAAGGATCCCAAGGCTTTGAGCATCAGTGGATAGGAGGGCCTAAAGGAATAAAATCCTGGTCTAAGCGGCTAAACCAAGCTGTCCCTAACCATGTGCTTGTGGCGTGTAGGTGTCAAGTGAAAACTTGAGACTGAGCGGTTAAAGTCAAGGTCCAAAGCAAAAAAAAAAAGAGTGTGCTTAAGAACCCTGGACACCTCTAATTGGGGACTTTAGCAAAGCTGAGTCACAATCTGAAAAGGTTCACCCAATTATGTGTCTGTGGCATTTATGTATCCGGTGGTAATACTGGAAAACAAAGTGCTTAGGGCCACGGCCAAGACTCATAAAATAGTTGTATTCAAGAATCATCATACTGAACTAGGAGAGTCAATAACACTATCTGAACTCTGAGTTCCTATAGATGCCAATCATTCTGAACCTCAATGGATAAAGTGAGATGCCAAAACTATTCAAGAGGCAAAAAGCTATAAGTCCCGCTCATATGATTGAAGCTATGTTTCATTGATAGTTTGGAATTTATAGTATATTCTCTTCTTTTTATCCTCTTTGATTTTCAGTTGCTTGGGGACAAGCAACAATTTAAGTTTGGTGTTGTGATGAGCGGATAATTTATACGCTTTTTGACATTGTTTTTAGTATGTTTTTAGTAGGATCTAGTTACTTTTAGGGATGTTTTCATTAGTTTTTATGTTAAATTCACATTTCTGGACTTTACTATGAGTTTGTGTGTTTTTCTGTGATTTCAGGTATTTTCTGGCTGAAATTGAGGGACTTGAGCAAAAATCAGATTCAGAGGTTGAAGAAGGACTGCTGATGCTGTTGGATTCTAACCTCCCTGCACTCAAAATGGATTTTCTGGAGCTACAGAACTCAAAATGGCGCGCTTCCAATTGCGTTGGAAAGTAGACATCCAGGGCTTTCCAGCAATGTTAATAGTCTATACTTTGCCCAAGTTTAGATGACGCAAACTGGCGTTCAACGCCAGCTCTCTGCCCAATTCTGGCGTCCAGCGCCAGAAACAAGTTGCAAAGTGGAGTTCAACGCCCAAACTGGCATAAAAGCTGGCGTTCAACTCCAAGAATGACCTCTCCACGTGTAGACTTCAAGCTCAGCCCAAGCACACACCAAGTGGGCCCCGGAAGTGGATTTATGCATCAATTACTTACTTCTGTAAACCCTAGTAGCTAGTTTATTATAAATAGGACCTTTTACTATTGTATTAGACATCCTGGATTGTATTTTGATCCTGTGATCACATTTTGGGGGCTGGCCTCTCGGCCATGCCTAGACCTTTCACTTATGTATTTTCAACGGTAGAGTTTCTACACTCCATAGATTAAGGTGTGGAGCTCTGCTGTTCCTCAAAGATTAATGCAAAGTACTACTGTTTTCTATTCAATTCATCTTATTTCGCTTCTAAGATATTCATTCGCACTTCAATCTGAATGTGATGAACGTGACAATCATCATCATTCCCTATGAACGCATGCCTGACAACCACTTCCGTTCTACCTTCGACTGAATGAGTATCTCTTAGATCTCTTAATCAGAATCTTCGTGGTGTAAGCTAGAATGATGGCGGCATTCATGAGGGTCCGGAAAGTCTAAACCTTGTCTGTGGTATTCCGAGCAGGATTCAATGATTGAATGACTGTGACAAGCTTCAAACTCGCGAGTGCTGGGCGTTAGTGACAGATGCAAAAGGATAGTAAATCCTATTCCAGCATGATCGAGAACCGACAGATGAATAGCCGTGCCGTGACAGGGTGCGTTGACCATTTTCACTGAGAGGATAGGATGTAACCATTGACAAGGGTGATGCCTCCAGACGATTAGCCGTGCCGTGACAGGGCATTTGGATCATTTTCCCGAGAGAAGACCGAAAGTAGCCATTGACAATGGTGATGCATTACATAAAGCCAGCCATGGAAAGGAGTAAGACTGATTGGATGAAGATAGCAGGAAAGCAGAGGTTCAGAGGAACGAAAGCATCTCTATGCGCTTATCCGAAATTCTCACCAATGATTTACATAAGTATTTCTATCCTTATTTTATTATATTATTTTCGAAAACCCCATTACTCTTTTATATCCGCCTGACTGAGATTTACAAGGTGACCATAGCTTGCTTCATACCAACAATCTCCGTGGGATTCGACCCTTACTCACGTAAGGTATTACTTGGACGACCCAGTGCACTTGCTGGTTAGTTGTGCGAAGTTGTGAACCATGGTATTGGCATCATATTTTTGGCGCCATCACCAGGGAAAGAAAGAGCAATGAATTTTACATAATCAAAGTGTAATCACAATTTCTGCGCACCAGTTATTTTTATTTACAAACAAAATCTTTTAAGTTTAGAATTTATTATTTCATTTTAAATCAAATTAGGTTAGATACAAAAGGGAAAAGATTTATCGATTGAGGGGGATCTTCTCACTTCCACACCCACACAATTTTCAGAACCCTTGTTTTTTGTAAGTTATGAGCCACTAAACCTCCTCGGTTAAGGTTAGGAGCTCTGTTTATTTCTATGGATTAAGACTATTACTTTTTTATTTTAATTAATGTATTGATTCAATTTCAATGATTGATTTCGTTCTTCATCTTATGAATCTGGGTAGAACGACAGTATAGCCCTTATTCTATACGTGTTCTTATAATTCTCGACAGAGTTATCTCGCTTGAACAACAGCTTGAAAATAAATTCCTCCTAAATTGCTAATTACTTGAACTAATCGGGATATATGACATATAATCCTCTTAACTTTGGGTAATTAGGGTTTCTATGGCCATAAACTATAATTGAACTTAACCCTCTAATCTACATTAAGTGACCAAGACATTGACAGTTGATTGGGTTAGAGGAGACCAAATCACTAAGACATTAGGGTTTAGTCAATTACAGTTTGCTATAAAACGAATCTTGCATAATTAAAATAGTTGGTAAGAACACTTAATCTGGATGAATAAACAACTCTTAAACCTTTAACTGTTTTCTCTTATATATTTCACACCACTTTTATTATTTACTTTTCAATTCTCTAAATTTACTGTTTAATGCGTTTTACAACCCTCAAAACACACTTTCTGCTTGTCTGACTAAGAGAGTCATTTGGCCATTGTTGCTCAGTCTATCAATCCTCGTGGGATTCGATCCTCACTCACCTGAGGTATTATTTGGTACGATCTAGTGTACTTGCTGGTTAGTTTGTGGATCTAAAAAATCTGCACCAGTAATATAAATCCTTATAGAAATCTCTGATAGCAACCTTAATTCTGGCTTGATTCCTAACTAATCTCCCATGAATCATTAACATATCAATCCGATTGTTTCTCCTTCGAGCTGAGGCTAAATTTTGAAAATATCGAGTATTTTTATCCATCTCCTTTGCATGCCAGGTTCGTGACATTTGCTTTCAGTGTAACTCTTTTCTAACATACCATTTCTTACAAGAGCTCACCAGCACCTTCCTTCTTGCTTCTATGGTTCCATCATACATCCCTCTGCTAACCATATCATCTACTCTCTTGATCTCCTCCTCAAACTTCTTAATCTTCATATCCAAGTTACCAAAATTCTCCTTATTCCATCTATCCAATGGACCTATCAAAGCCTTCAACTTGTCAACAAATTGCACTTCACCTAAATTCCTCTATTCCTCCTTCACCATCCTTAAAAATCCCTCATGAGTAAACCAAGAATCCAAGCTTCGAAATGGTCTCGGCCCCCCTCCCAGCCTTGTGATATCCACCATCATTGGACAATGGTCTGATAATCCTCTTGGACCTCCTCGTAACCTTGTTTTAGGAAACTCTTTCAACCACTCCAAACTAACCAGGACCCATCAATGCGACTACAGGACTGACCACTGAACCATGTGAACATATGATCAGTTAGAGCAAGGTCCACTAACTCCATATCCTGAATCCATGATCTAAACTCTATTGCAGACATTGTCAATGTAGTAGCTCCTTTCCTCTTTTCCACCTGAAAAACCTCGTTAAAGTCCCCTATATAACAAAAAGGAACTTGATATATGCCATATAAGAAACTCAGCTCTTCCCACAAAATAAGCCTCTCCTCCCTATCATGCGCCCCATACACTGAGCAAAAAGCACAACGAAAATTACTTTTTAACAATACTCCATCCACACACAACCATCTTCCTCCTTTATAACAGGTGCTTATTTTAAACACCGTTTCATCCCACATCAACAACAACCCACCGAAAGCACCTTCCGACCCTATGAACTCCCATCCTACCACATCATTTCCCCAAAGTTATACTACATCAAACTTTGTTACTACTTCTTTCTTTATCTCTATCAAACCTAACATATGCAATATAAACTTCCTTCTAAAATTCTTCACCATACTTTATTTTTCAACTCCCTCAAAGCCCCTAACATTCCAAGAGCTAAAGATCATTTTAAACCAGTTGTACACACATGTTTACGATTTTTTGGCTGACTTTTTCTTGCCTTCTCCTTCTGTTTTGCTTGCTTTTTCTTCAATGCAATTGCCTCAATCTGCTCTTGGAGTATAGCCATAATGTCATCTTTCTCATTATACTGAATAGCACCGGACTCCACTGCCAATTCCCACGCTTTCTTATTTTTCTGCATTTCATCAGCCCATTTAGTTTCGAAAGTTTCAATTCCAGCTTCACTGTCTGCATCTATTCTTGCATCCCCAAGTCCTCTGAATTCTCCCCAGTCACATCATGCCCGACCTCCAATGTTTTTAACGTTACTTTTGTCTCACCAGCATCTGAACCATCATCTGTTTTGTCCTTGGTCAAATATATTTTGCCCACACAACTACCTTCATAGCTTACTGGCACATATGCACCATACTTTATAGTACTACGTCTGCCTCCAGAACTACTCCCTTTCAACTTAATAAGATTCGAATTTAGCCTACCGTCCCTTCTTCCAATCTCCAACCTTTCACGGCACCAGTCTCCCTTGTGCCTTTCATCAATACCACCATAATCTTCATACCCAAGGATAATTCCAACTGCAATCTGATCTTCCACCGCATCGCCAACTGTCCACATTGGTGTCTCTGCATTAGACTCGTTCCCCCATCCCTTCTCCTCCATTCAGCTTTACGTCCCCAGCACGCCTCCCGGATCGCACACTGGCACCACTCTTGCACCGTGCGGCCACTACCGGTTGTCCCTCCCCATGCATTGTAACCACCGAGAATGGATGCTGGCCCCATCGCCACCATCCTGGCTCGCCCTAACCCCCCTCTTCGCCCTAGCCCCTTCATCCGAGTTACCACCTCTGTGATCCAGTCGACCCCTCCCATCGCCAAAGCTTACTACGTCGCCGTGAAGGTTCACCCGAGCATCGTATCCCGTTCCCATTGCCACACCTCCTTCAACCATCGTCGTGTGAGTCTGCCACTCCAGGGTTCCCCCAACCTACTCCACAACATGTCCAGCCTCAGGTCCAACATGTGGGCCGTGTTGTGTAAGGCCCATTCGACCCTCCTTACCTTCCTTAGTTTTCATGCCAAAGGAATGGGCCCCAATGTGGTTAGTAATATCATTGGGCTTCCTAGCAACCAAACCTCTCCTATTATTACTAATAATTTCCACTCCATCTGCCAACCGATCCCTATCATAATCCCATGATACAGTTCTATCCAAATTAGCCTCTGCACTTTTAGCCGGGGATTCCATTAAATTAGCCTTCCGCATATCAGAATTGATTGACCTAATTCTTGTACTTATCATTTTTATATTCAAAAAATCATTCTTCCATTCATTTAAATATTCAAGTTGAATTACTTCTCTACCCTTCAGTTAGTCTTCCTCCATAACCGTCGTCACTATCAACTCCGCCGCTGCATCCCAATCCAACAACCTTGTATTACTTCCAGTACCACCATCGTTACTGTTCTTGTGTCCACCAATAGCATATTTGCCTCTCATAATGAGCCCATTATTTCCTCCCAAATCATTCGTCAACACACAAGCCGTCGAGCTATAAGCTTCAGTCCCCACCTCCTTCATGAACACATCAAATTTGCTCGTGCCTATAGTGATGTGTATCCATTAATGAATGGCATCAAACATACATGTATCAATCTACACTCATCCAACACTAAATAACATACATGATTTAGTTGTATTATCACACTTCACCAACTCTGTAACGTAATTAACGAATAATTAGTCAATAAATTAATTATTAATTAAAAAAATTAGAAAATTGAATTTTATAGTTTAATGAGTTAGAATTAATTAAAACATGAATTTTGACACTAATTTTAAAAGTTTTGGCCCAAAATTGGGTCAAACGGAGGCGAATTGGGCCCGTATTGGGACCATGGCCCAACCCAACTCACTTATACCCATATGCTTTAGCTCATTTGCTCCACAAATCACATTGAAACGGGCTGGGAAAGGGGGAGAACAAGAGGAATAACTCCAAACCCTTAATCCAATTTCCAATTGCCATAATTTTCAATCCAGAGCTCCGATCGCCTCACCGTTTGCAGCCACGCGACCGCAGTGTTGAGCTCTGTAAAGCCCAGTACTTAATTAGGTAAGAGAGTTACTTTTCAATTTTGATTCTCTCCTCTCCAAATTTCAAAAATCCTATGATTTGGGTGTTGAGATTTTGTTGGTTTTGATGTTTAGTATCAAGCTAACTTAGTGGGGTTGACGGGTTTTGACCCAATTTTCCCATCGGAAAGGTGAGGATTCTCAAATCCTAGTAAATTTCTTGATTAATTATGGTTAAGTATTAATTTTATATATATGTATGTGATAATGTATATTAGGTAGTGAATATAATGTATTGTGGAAATAATTGAGGTGATTGAAAGCTTGGATTGAGCCTTGGTTGTCAAATTTTGGTGGTGGAGGCTTGCGGTCTTGCGTATTTGAGGTGTCTTTGGCATAGGGAGAAATCGGCCAAGGTATGATTTTGGTTTCTCGTACGTAATATAATGTTTTGTGAAAACTTAGGCTAGATGACCATAGGATAGGTTAGAATGTATGATTATGTTGAATGTGTAGTAAAATTGATGAGAAATGTTGGATTAGTATGAGAATTGGATTGGTGGTTGATGATTGATAAAATGATGAATTGAATAATGATAATATATTAATGTTTGAATGTGAGGTTGTGTTGAATATAAAATTCTTGGGATTGAATTTGACAAATAATGAATTGTGGGTGTTAAGTTGGACTTGATAGATTTTGATGAATTTGTATATAATATGAATGTGGAATGATGAGGTAGGATATGGTATGTCTTGATGTTGTTTATAAGCTTGTAATGTTAGAAATGAGTTATGAATTGGTAAAATAGAGTTTGGAGAAGTTTTGTGAAAAATTGAATTTTTGGCCGAACTTCGGTGATCATAACTTGGCTTCCGGACTTTCGATTTTTCTCAAACTTATTTTATATGAAAATTGGGTTTGTGAAGTTTACGCCGTTCGAAGAATAGATACAAAATGATTTCTAACAAAAAAGTTATGCGCGTCGGAAATTTGGTGTGTAAAGGTGAATTCTTCAGCATTTAACCAATTTTTAGCACCCTGCAAAACTCGCGTACGTGAAACACACACGCGGCACGGGCATTTCATTCGTGTTTGGTATCCCGCGTAGGCAAGAGGGTGCCATGTACGCAAGAGGTGAAAATGTATGTGCTCGCGTACGCAGGCGCATGCACGCGGCACGGGCAAACCATTCGGCCAAGGAGACTTGCGTACGCGAGCAAAGGTCACGTACGCTAGTTGGGAAAAATCACCCTTCCGCATATGCAGGATATGGTTCGCATACGCGGGGCCCTATTTTTCAACAACTTGAGTTTTGTGATTTAAACATGATTTTGAACCTCTAAAAAATCTCCATTTTTACTCTCTAAGACCTTAGAATTGAGTTGTAATGATAGTGAAGGGTGTTAAACTAGGAAGGGGAGGTAACTTGAAAGTGAAAAAGGCTTGAGATATGATGAATTATGAATGAGAAGTGCAGAAATGTGATATTTATATGATGAATATGGCTATAAGGAATGAATGTGAATGAATATGAATGATTATGAATGATAATGTGGCTTATGCACTTCTTTTATCTGAGATACGAGTTTTTCTGGGTAAGATACAGTGTCTTGCCACCACGTGCTCCAGGTCGAAACTCGATACTCTGTTGACTGTACGTCACAAGATGAGGCCGGACACTTTAACGCCCCGAAAATTTCCCCAATGAGCATAATTTATTTATGATTGAGAAAAGCTATACATAGACTTTTGGGGATGCGCACACGGGAGACTGTTTAGGGTTTAGCAGCCGGACATGTCGGTTGGCTTTATAACCGACAAATAAGAGTCATCAGCCATAGGGCAGGCATGCATTATATGCATATATTTGCTTTGTTCGTTTGTGCATTTAATTAGGTTTGCCTCTGTGAATCAATATGCTATTTGTCATACTTGTTACTTGCAATAACTAGACCCTATTTGTGTTTGCCTTTCTTTGCTTTGTTTGTCTTTGTGGTTCCACTGGAGTTTAGAGGATTGGAGGAAGGCAGGGAGTTGAGGGTTTTTAGTTAGAGTTTAATTAATATTTAGAACCTTAGGTAACCTACCCTACTTATGGTCTTCAATTTATAAACTTTAAGAATTAAATTTGAGTATCAAAGTTCTAGGATTGTCTCTGACTTTTTCAGGACCTTATATCTTATATATGTGAAACCTTTACCATGTTGAGAACTCCCAGTTCTCATTCCATACGGATATTTGTGTTTCTCAGATGCAAGTCGAGAGGCACCTCGCTAGGCGTCTGGAGTTCCTGTCGCAGCGGAGTTGGGATGTCATATTTTGGGTGTTTTGATGTACATGTACTTATATGTATAGACTTCTCCCATGTTATATTTTGCTGTTGTACCTCATAGAGGCCTTTGATGGAGAACTAGGGTTCTTTTGAGTACCTTGATATCTTGGGATTATGTGTTTGTATGTATGTATGTATTCATTCTCCGGCCAGCCTTAGCTTCGCGAGTTGATTCCAGAGCTTGAATATTTTGTATTCCTTGACTTTCTACTCTTATATATAGATATGTATCTCTTCTTTCTTCGTACGCAAGTAAACATTGTTTCTGAGCGTTGTGCTTTTAATTTCATGATTTTGCTTTAACTATCCTTCAAGGCTCCTCGAATATTATATTCTTTGCACTATTATATATATATATGTATATTTTATTTTAGAGGTCATAATACCATACCACCTCTGTTTTATGGCTTAAGTGTAAAGCTCTATGTGGTAGGGTGTTACAACCTCACTCTATCGTCCACCAATTGTACGAAACATTTCTTCTGACCAAGCATGTAGCGGTACGCCGAAGCACTTGGGCCACGCCCTTCTAGTTTCGCAGCGTTCATTCTCCTCCCACCTCCATACGCTATGGAACATCTTCAACAGACCATCTCTATTAAATGTAAGTGCCTATTCCGCACTTCGGACGCTTTCAAAGGTCAGCAAGGTTTTGTACGCCCTAATCTCACAAATCTTTACTACCTGAGGCCAGTTCTGTCGAACTGTTATGTTCAACATGTAGAAGTCAATAGCAGTCGTCGTACCCCCAACAATACTCATCTGTAACCAGCTCAAATTATTCTGTGCCATCGAGACTGCGAGTGTCTTTGTCGATCCATTCCCATGTGGATCCTTAGCAGTTTCCCTATTCTTCCTTCCTTCCAAGTGTTCCCCTCCCTGAACCAGATTTTTCCCACGTTCAACTACCTCATCATCTGCACACTTCTTCGTAACTTCCATAACCACCGCCTGTTTCCGCTGAGGATTATCCCTTTTATATTTTGCCTCTCCCACAAAGATCACACTTCCTCTTACTCGCATTCTATTCATCTTTGATATGGCTTTCAGAGCTCCTCCCTTTGTGATGTACCGTATAAAAGCAAAAAGATATATCGCATCATTTCTCCTCTTCCATGATAGGTATATATTATTGATCCTCCCCATCCAAAAAAAACATGCTACATAATTCATGCTTTGATATATCAATTGGTAATCTGTCCATAAAAATGGTAAAGGATTCCTGTTCCAAACAAAGATACTCTTCTCGGTTCTAAGTTCTAGGATCCTTGCCTTGAGGTTATGACTGCCTACCCCCACCTCGCCCAGTGCTTCCCCACCCCGCTCTCTCACGCTCTCTCTCTCTCTCTCTCTCTCTCTCTCTCTCTCTCATTGTAACCATATCCTTAATTGCATTTGTTTTCAAATATTGTATTTGTTTTTCATTTTAGAGAGACAAAATACTATAAACGATATTTTCTTTGTATGTAGACAGCCGAAGCAAAGAGAGCATCAATTAATCAGAAAAGAAAAATCAAAGAGCTTGAAGCGCAATTGAATGAGGCGGAGGATGTTAGAACAGATCTTAGGATAGAGTTGAAACAAATATATCATGATTCAGAGAAGACAAAGAATAGTCAGAAAATTAACAATAATCAACTCTATTAACTCAGAATAAAAACAGATCCCTATTAACTCAGAACAAAAACAGATCCCCGTTAACTCAAAACAAAAATAGACCCTTGCTAATTCAGAAAATTAACAACAACCAACTCTAATAACTCAGAAAAATTAACAACAATCAACAGTTAACTAAGAAAATTAACAATCAACAAAAATAAAATTAACTCAGATCAAAAAATGAGAAAATATTTAGCTCAGAAAAATGATTCAAAGAACCAGTGAACCAGGGACGAAGAGAGTGAGCTTACAGAGGGAGAGATGCCAAGGAGAGAACAAACCACTACAATGCCGAGAAGAGGACGATGACGGCAGAGAAACGAAGAGCGCCGACGAGAAAACAAACGTGTCCGTGGGTTCTTTGCACATGAGCGATGGCGACCTGAGAAGTGGGAGGCTCAGTTGAGGCTAGTCCGGCAGCGACGACAACCTCTGGGCGACGGGAGTAACTCGGCGATGGAGAAGGTAGAGGTGAGCAGTTGCTAAGGATAGGTTAGGTGAAGTCTCTCTTCTCTGATGTGAGAGATGGGTAAGACTGTGAGAGGGGACCTTTCTGGCTTTCTGCTTTTTTTTTTTCCGATTCAACTTTTAGAACATTGCGTCATACAATTTTTTTCTTTCCTCTTTTTATTATTTTATTTTAAAACAATATTTTGAAAATTAGATCGAATCGGCCGATTGAACCAGTTAAACCTTGAACCAAGTAGCTATATGGTTCGATTCATACATCATAATCGCTAATATAAAAATAGTCTTTAAATTGTTAAACCACTCAGAAACCGATCGATTAGACTAATAATAGTTTGATGATCGATCCGATTTTTAGAACCTTATTTTAAAAATTTATATAAATAAAAAATATTTGATACTCTCTCTTTCTCTCTCTCTCTCTCTCTCTCTCTCTCTCTCGCTCCTCTCCTTCCCTACTCCTCCTCTCTCACTCTCCCTTATTCCTTATCATGTTTTCTACTTGCTATTTCAAACCTAGTCTTACTTTTAGATTTCATATTTAATAATTCTTTGAGGTGTTTTCTCCTCTTTTATGGTATTTTTGGTTTTTTCATGGTTGAGGTTGGTATGTTGGTGTAAAACTCTTTAAATCTAGAAAAAATGATCAGGTCTACGTGAAGAAAAAGAATAAATATTCTGTTGTATTATAATTATTTATGTAAATTTAGAAACAAATGAGATTCATACTAAATTTGTTCTTATTTCTACTCTTTAAAATTCTTTGTAATTGAATATTGTGCTTTCTCTCAATTTATAGTTCAATATAAAAGATGTTTTTCTAATATATAACTAACGTTTTTTATGTGATATATAAGTACAATTTGTCATATATTGGAATTCCATTTAAAGGTTTGTCATTAGCCAATAAATTGCTGAATGCACAAAAAAATTAAATTAATAATACTTATTTAAGCAAACTAATAATCTAGTCACTAAACCGATCTAAGTTGATTACTATTTGACTTATCTATAATAATTTTTTTTGTAAAAAATTGGCTTCTTTTTTCTATATTATATTGGGCCTAGTTTTAAGCATATTTGAAGTAATTGGATATGAACTTATCTCATTTGGGTCGGCTTATCACGACAGGTTTTTGTTTTGCTGCCTATTGGTTTTCATTTTTTTTTAGTTTAAAGAGAAAAGCACCCAGTGACCAACACATTGTTTAATGTTTTAAATGTCATTTTTTCAAATCGACTACAACTATTCTTCTCTCAATAGGAGAGCTTCTCTTCTCTCATTAGGAGAGTCTTCTGTGAACTTACAGGTTTTTTTCCAATAGGGAGCCTGTCTTCTCTCAACACACTTAGCCATATCCTCACACATACAGTATTAAACCTGAGCTTTCTACAACACTGAGAAACCTGAAATAGACAACTATTTTATTTAGAAACTCACAACATGAATAACATTGAAGGAAAAGTCATCAAGTTCAACAAACCTGGAGAGTTGGGGTACAAGAGAGATTGCTTAAATGTAGTAGGGAAGGTAATAAGTGAGAAAGAGATAAATTTCAAAACATACAAGAATACGTTACTGGGAATGTGGGAAAACCCACAAGAAGTGGCAGTTACTGATATTGGATCAAAAAAGTTGTTATTCAGCTTTAAGGACAAGAAGAGAGGGTTGCAGATTATGCAGAACGGCCCTTGGAATGTCAAAGGAAACATGGTCAACCTCAAACTATGGAGGGAGGGGGAATCTGTGTTTGAAGTGGATCATGACTTCATGGAATTTTGGATCCAAGTGCATGGTATCCCACATGACCTCATGGGAAAGGAGACAGGCACTGTTATCGGAGAGATGCTGGGGGGTTTTGGCTGAGGCTGAAGATCCAAAAGTGGATGGCGTTCTTAGGAGATCATATCTGAGGATAAGGGTTAGTATCAACATAACCAAGGCTCTGCCAACAGGATTTTGGCTCGACAGAGAGGAAATGCCACCACTGTGGGTCTTCTTCAAGTATGAAAGGCTACCAGACAGCTACTATTTCAATTGCGGTATATTAGGACACGAGAAGAAATCGTGCAAAAACCCAACAGCAATGGCTTGCTGGGATCCATCCAAGAAGAAGTACTCACCAGGATTGGGAGTAACCCAAATTAGACCAAGTCCAACCATAAGAGGAGGAACTTCAAAACAACATGGAGGGAAAGAGGCAGAGGAGGAGCAGGCGCATGAGCAAATAGGCCCTGGACGAGAGAGTGGTGATGAACAGAGCTCTAAGGAGAGTAGGATAAGAACTGAGCAGGCACCGCAGCAGAAATCAGGGAAGAAAGCGTATGGAAAAATCAAACAATGAGAGAGGAAGAAATGGCAGAAGCAGAAGAGCAGGTAGAGGAAGTATCGAAAATTCCCGAATTTCAGGATGACAGGGATATGCTGTTTGACCTAGGAGCAGCGTTTAAATTTAAAAATATTATTATGGATATAAGAGAAAGGAAGAATGAATGGGCCAGCAACACAAAGGCCCAGAAGGGATAAAAGGGGAAAGAGACTCAGAAGTCAAGTGGAAATGGACTAAGAAAGGATATTAGGCTCATCTTAGACGTAAATCCTTTGCAAGTAGGGAACATTGAAGGGAGTGGGCTGAATAGAAATCCAAGAGAAGAAAAGGAGGTGAACAGCTACAAAATTGAAGACTGGAAGTTGGGCCAGGAGGATAAAAGAGAAAAAAGAAACCATAGGCCAGGAATTAAAAAGGCTCATGTTAGCAAGGAAGAAGGATGAGCAGGCGTGTAAAGGTAGAATGGAGAGCAAGAAACACCAAGAAGTGGTGAAAAGAGAAATACAAGATGATAAACTGAAGAAACCATCCAAGGAGGCAAAGAACAGAGAGCTAGAATTGGTCGGTCAACATGTTAACTTGGGTGAAAATGTCTACTATGTGGAATTAGCAAGTGATGAAGATGAAGATAAAGCAGTTGAGGAACAAGCTGATTGGGAAGCACAGTTAGCCAAGAAATTGGAATTGAAGTTGAGTTTGAAAAGGAAACGAAAGAACTGGTAGGTGCTAATGCTCACATACAAGGACTGGAAGGAGGAACAAAAGGACAAGGAGCACAAGAAAATGAAGAATGGCAATACAACTTTGAACACAGGGGAGTTTGAGTTAGATATGCATGTGTCTAGGCAGAGTAGGGGAATACAAATGGCTGAGTAGGCGGGCCTTAACATGCCTCAACCTCAGTCATGAGTATTATAAGCTGGAATTGTCGGGGAATAGCGGCTGCTCCGACAATTTGAGTTATATGAGCTATGTAAAAAAGTAAGGCTGCTAATAGTGTTTTTAATGGAAACTAGGGCTAGTAAGGAAAAAATGGATAGGGTAAAAAGAAAGCTTAATTTTGAATATATGTTTTGCGTAGAACCCCGGGGTTTGTCCGGCGGTCTAAGTTTGTTATGGAAATCTAATACTAATATTAATGTTTATGAGTGGTGTGATAATTACATTGAAGCAAATATTAATATTAACAATGATTTGAATTGGCAGGGTGTTTTCGTGTATGGGAATCCATTTTTCCAAAAGCGAAGGAAACTATGCCTGGAGCTTACGGTAAGCAACATGAACAAGGAAGTACCTCAATCTTATTTGGGGGACTTCAATGATATTTAAATCAAGATGAGAAGGTAGGCATTCATCCACAACCAAGAATTTATTTAGAAACGTTTAGAAGGTTCGTAGATGATAATGGCTTAATAGATATTGATCTTAAAGGCAGTAAGTACACATGGTTTAGTAATCCAAGAAATAATGTTATCACTAGAGAAAGACTAGATAGAGTGTTAGTGAATTGGAAGTGGTTGCAAATATACCAGAATGTTACCTTAAGAGCCTCTCCGGCCGTTACTTCGGATCATTGTGCTTTAATTTTGGATACACAGCGGCGAGTTTGGATAAAAAAGGATTTCAGGTTCGAGGCCTATTGGGCAGAACATGAGGAGTGCAAAGAGGTGATCAAAAGGAGCTGACAATGGGAAGATGGAAATAGAAACTGTTGGAATCAATTCACAAAAAAGAGGAACAGATGCAAAAGGGAGCTAATGGAATGGAGCAGTAGGAAGTTCAAAAGAGCAGATAAAGAAATAGAAAGGAAGAAGATAGAACTACATCAAATTCAAGAGGCAGGTATGATGGAAGATGAGCAAAGAAGTGAGAGAGAATTGAAGAAGCAAATATCAGAGCTCTGGAAACAAGAAGAGAAATATTGGGGGCAAAGATCAAGGCTAAAATGGTTAAAATGGGGTGACAAAAATACAGCCGTCTTTCATACGACAACTATTCAGAGAAGAATTAGGAATAGAATTGACAAATTGAGAGATGAGACAGGACAATGGATTCAAGGGGAAGCAAATATTATGAGATTGGTAGAAAGACATTTTACTAAGCTGTTTACTTTGGAAGGAAATAGGAACCTGGAGGAGTGTGTAAAAGAAATTCCCAAGAGATTCACGAGAGAGATGAATGAGGAGTTAATGGCGAACATCACTGATGAGGAAATAAAGGAAGCGGTGTTTAGCATGGGAGGCTTAAAAGCTCCAGGCCCAGATGGATAAAATGGAATGTTTTTTCAACAACACTGGGATATTTTGAGTAAAGAAGTGTGTGGGGTAGTCAAACAAATTTTTGGGGAAGGCAGCTTACCGGAGGACTTGGGAGAAACAACTGTTGTGTTGATACCTAAAACGAGTCAACCGGAAAGTCTGAATCAACTCAGACCTATAAGCTGTTGCAACTTTGTGTATAAGATTGTGACGAGGGTCTTGGTGGGGAGGTTAAGGAGAGTATTAGATGCTATTATATCTCCAGTTCAAAGTGCCTTTGTAAAAGGAAGACTTATACAGGACAATATAGTAATTGTGCAGGAAACTTTTCATAAGTTGAATAAAAAAGAAAATCATAAAAGTAATGACATAGCCATCAAGTTGGATATGAATAAGGCATATGACAGGATGGAATGGAATTTTCTACAAAGGGTAATAGAAGAGTTTGGTTTTAGCAAAGATTGGGTCAGATTGATGATGAGCTATGCGAAAAGTGCTAGTTATAGATTCAAAATAAATGGCAAGCTATCAACCAAGATCAATCCACAGAGAGGTCTCAGACAGGGAGATCTCCTATCGCCTTATTTATTTATTTTGGCTGCTGAGAGTTTTACTATTCTCATGGATAAGGCGAGGAAGAAAAATCTTATATCTGGAATTAGGCTTGCTCCAATAGCACCGGTCATTACTCACCTTTTATTTGCTGATGATTGTATTATTTTTGCAGGGGCATAAGAAGAGGAGATTTATCAACTTATCCAGATTATAAATAAATATACAGAGGCATCAGGACAGAGAATTAACACTGACAAGTCCGGGCTGATATTTGGAAGGCAGGTATCAATACAAAGGAGGGTGAACATTGAGGAGATCACTGGAATGGCATCATGGGATGATCCGGGAAGATACCTAGGGCTACCAGCAAGATGGGAACGATCCAAGAATAAGGCATTGGAGTGGATACAGGAGAAGATGCTGGACAAGATGCAAGGATGGAAAGAGAAACTATTAAATCAAGCCGGAAATGAGGTGTTGATAAAAGCAGTAACACAGGCGATTCCTGTCTATGCCATGAATATCATTAAATTTCTCAAATCCTTTTGTAAGAGAATTGAAGCAGCAATAGCCAGATTCTGGTGGAGAAGCAATGGAAAGGAAAGAAGCATTCATTGGAAGAGTTGGGCAAAAATAACAAAGAGAAAAACAAATGGAGTTTTGGGATTCAAGGATTTAGAATGCCAAAACATAGCACACCTGGCTAAACAAGCTTGGAGGTTGTTAAAAGAGGAGAATGCTATATGGGTTCGGACTCTAAGGTAGCGTTTGTTTTGAGGTACTGGGACAGAGATTGAGAGACTGAGACTCAGTATTGTGTTTGTTGGTTCAGAGACTGGTACTAAAATTTCTGTCTCTGTCTCCAAAATTTCAGTATTTCAGTACCTCCAAAAATTAGGGACACAGGGGACTGAAATTTTTAGAGATAGAGACTAAAACTTTAATAACATTTTATACCTAAAATACTTTCATTTCAATTAATTAATTTTAACTTTACCTTTTGTACAAATTAAATTAAAGTTTCATTCTTGTTTTAATTCTTGTCTCCTATTTTGCACCAAACAGAATACTGAGATTTATTTCAATCTCTATCTCTTAGTCTCTGTCTCTCAGTCTCAGTCTTTCTGTCTCTGTCTCTCTATCAAACACTATCTAAAGGCCATTTATTACCTGAATTGTAGCCTATGGGAGGCGGGAGAAGGAAGGAACGCATCATGGATATGGAAGAGCTTGCTGGAGGGAAGGGATTTCCTTAGAAGGAAAGGAAGTTGGAGTATAGGGAATGGAGCGGAGGTAGATATTTGGGAAGATAATTGGGTGGCAGGGATAAAAAAATTGGGAAGAGGCGGAGAAGGAGGTATTAGAAAAGTGAGTGAGCTGATTAGAGAAGGGGAGGGTTGGGATAGGAACAAAATTAAAGAAATATTTCATGGAAGCGTAGCTGAATTAATAACCAAAACTCATATCAGCCTGATCAATAAGAAGGGTTACTTTGTTTGGCAGCACAGAAATAATGGACAGTACACTGTGAGAACCGGTTACCATGCCGCTAAGGAGGAGAAGGATTCGAAGGAAGAGGGAAGAATCTGCAAGGCTTCGACTAGTCAGGATTGGAGGGAGGTTTGGGAGGCTATTTGGAGACTATCGGTGCCTCAAAAGGTTAGAATATTTTTATGGAAAGCAGTGCACAGAATTCTGCCAGTAAATACGAATCTGCATCAGCGGAGAATTACAGCGACGCCCTCATGCAGCATATGCCAGAAAGAGGATGAAACAATTGAACATGCGCTATTATTGTGCCTGTGGACTAGAGCAGTGTGGTTTGGATCTAGCATTCAAATTGTGCCTACGGCCTATAATGTAAGATCTTTTGGAGAATGGATGATGGATAAAATCAGAAGAATAAAGACTGAAACCGGGAGTGAACAAGGGAGAATTTTATGCAATCTCGGATGTGTTTGTTGGTGCATTTGGAAAGCAAGGAACCAGCATATATTCCAGCAAACAGAAATCAGTCAATAGAATGTAATAATCCAATCAGAATATCTAACAGCAGAATTTCATAAGGCAACACAGGGATCCATCACAACAAACATACCAGGGACAAGCAGGGGCGGTGTGAGAAAGAGATTTACCTGGAGACCGCCGCCAAAGAATAGGTTGAAAGTGAACACAGACGCAGCTTTCCACAGGGATACCGGTACGGTAGCTCTTGCAGTGGTAGTAAAGGACTGGCAAGGAAATGTCATCACTGGGACAACAGCAACATTCAAGACAATATCACCATTAACAGCGGAAGCTTAAGCATACAGAGAAGCACTCATACTCATTAAGAATCTTCAAATACCCAATTACATAATTGAAACAGACAGTTTACCTCTAGTTCAGGCAATCAAGACTAGAATGCCTATAACGGAAGTAGATGCAATCATTTAAGATATTCTCCAACTGCTGGACGAGGCTCTAGATGTGGGAGCTACCTGAACTCCAAGGGATGGCAACAAATTAGCTCACCAACTGGCAGCGATGGTAGCGGGAAATAATCTTGGGAGACAGTGGACAATGAACCCACCTACTCAAGTAAGGAATACAATCATATCAGAAGCAAGTCTCGCATCAATTCAGCATATTCAAGGTATACAGAATCAAGTAATACAGAATCTAGCCAACAACAATTCTGATTCAACCAGCCATCAAGAACTACAATTAGAAGAGAGGTTACCTGGAGGGGTGGAAATGGAAACCCGAGACAAGCCATCAGCGAAAGTCAAGGAGCAGCATCGTCCCAAAGCAGCGCACCTTCCCACCAACGACAGCCACAAGGAAGCCTCCGACAGAACAGACAAGGACCGAGGAGGAGGCAGAATTGATCGGGTAGAGACACAGAATGCAGTATGCCGGAGAGGGGGTAGCGATCGTCAACCCAATGATTCGACAGAGGCTTCACGACAAATCCAATTGAAGGCTATCGAAAGAGGAGCGGCGCGTGGAACGGCGTTTGGAGGGAGGAAAGGGGATGCAGATTAGGAAGGGACATCCGTGGTGAGGCGCAGCAACGGCCTAATTCAGTAGGAAATCCTCAGGATTAGGGACGACATAGGCAATGGGAGAGGAGGAGCTCGGAATCAGAAACATGCACCATGGTTGAAGGAGAAGGACACAACGCTGGAGAGCTCGTTGTGAAGGAGGGAGAAGATCGGGCTGGGTTGTTGAGGGTCAGGTTGTATCCGGGTCAGGGGCGGGTCTGGGTTTGGTTGCGGGTCTATTAGCTTCTGGTGCCTTAAGTCGGGTTGATTGGCTGGCCCAAGGCCACATCCAAAAAAAAATGTTTTAAATGTCAAATCCTTTTTTGTCCAAAAAAAATTTGTCAAATCCTTTAAACAAACGAAAAGTTGATAAATTAGTCTTCTAAACATTTATTAAGAATAATAAATAAATGTTAACAAAAGATTCATTTGCTTATATAAGACCTTCTCATCTTCAATTTGATTTGGGAAATATATCATTATCATGTTGATGCAAATTATATATAATTATTATTAATTAATTGTTTCAACAATCAAAAGTGCGAACAACGTGAATAATAGGAGGCGTTTCAAATCCATTAACAATCCAATTTTATTTTTACCATAAATCTACTATTTTTACCTAATTTTACTCTGTCCTTCCTAACCCAAACTCCTTTTTTACCGCAGCCAGCCGTTCGTCACTTACCTCAGCACACAGTCCTCCTCGTTGACGAGGAAGCTTTCCAGTGCCACTGTCTTCTGCCATCACCAATCCCGAGTGCAAGTGAGCCATTTCGTATTAAGAACAAACATCTTATTTGCATAAAGAACAAATCTTCCATTTGTATTAAGAACAAACATCTCATTTACAAAAAAAATCAACATCCGCATGCGTATAAAATTTTCACTGCATACCTTGTCATCACGTTGGTGTCATGAATCGCAGTGACGACGGGAACACGAATTCATGAAAAACGCACAGCTGCAACTGCACGGGATGCGGAGACAACGGCGTTTTCGGAAGGAAAGGCACCTCACTACAAAGCAACACGATGGAGGCACGATGAGACTGGGCTACCTGTAGCGACGAGCGGGATAAATGCGCGATGAAGCTAGGTTGCGTGCGGCAGTTGGAGAGGCACGACGACGTTGGAATGTGTCCGGCGGTTGCGGACACACGAAAAAGCCAAAACGTGTGCGATGGTTCACAAGAGACAATGAAAGATTACGGGGAGCAGGAGTACAACGTAGTGTAGAAGAAAGGTTTGTGGTTGTTGAAAATCAAATTCAAATCAAGAATTATATCTAATTAATTTAAATTTTAAATTTTAAAATTAAAACTAACTTTTATTTTTTACCATATTTTTACGTGTTTAAAAAAAAACGTTATTCTCCTATACCTTTTTTTTTTTATAATCATTTGATAATGCATTTGACAATATCTATCAAATAAATTCAGCCATTCTGTCCGAAAGAACAATAAAAAAAAAATCCTAACAACAATCACATTCTACCCATTTTTAATCATTATTTAGTTCTTCTCTTCCTTATTTTATATTTCTTAAATCAAATTTGTATATATCTATTTAATTTTTACATAAAAATAATACAAAATTTTAGCTAAAAAAAAGATTTATACAAAATTAGTCATAATCTTAGTTCACTAGTAAATAAATATATATACACATCATATAAAACAAAAACCCAATAGAAATATCTTATCTTATTCTTTATTGGTAATTTAAATTGGCTACTAAATCAAACAAATTTCACATGAGTAAACTATTAAAAATGTGCTTGAAAAATTTAAGTACAAATAAAAATAATTTTAAAAGATGAAATAATAAAAACTTTGAAAAGTTTTAAGAAATTAAAATAAAGACATCAATTGTTAAATAGTTCTATTTTCATTGTTAAAAAAAAAAAGACTAATATCACATCATGTAAGATTGTTATTATAGTATTCGTGTTTTATATATCAACTTTTTTAATTAAAAAATAAAATTAGTTGAGAGAATAATAAATTTTATTTTAATTAACAAAAATATTATATATACTAAAAATTAATTATTAAATTAATTATATTATTTTATATATTTTTAATATATATTTTATTTTATATCATTTACTAATTTCTAAATTCCAATTCACTTCTTAAATAACTTTCAAATATATACCTCTTTTGTAGAGTTTTAGTAATTTTTTGAGTTAAGCCCCACTTTGGTCCCTGAGATTGACGAGTTGCACCGATTTAGTCCTCCAGATCCCAATTGCACCAAATTAGTCCCCCAGATTCGAAAAAATGCACCACGTTAGTCCTTTCCCTATTTTCCGTCGCCGGAGGTCTGACGTCGTTAATGACTCGGCAAATATTGCCACGCTGGACACGCTGGAAACGGCGTCGTTTGTAGATTGGCGCTAAAATCCCCCTTTGAGCGACGTCGTTTGTATGCGATGGAAAACAAAACGTTGGCCTCTCCCTCTTTGGACTTCACTCTTCGTCTTCAACCCCTCCATGGCTGACACAAAGGAAAAACGTCTCTCTTCCGTTACTCACTGAAATCAGGAACGAGTAAGCAATAGGATTCCGGAGACTACTTGATCACAAGAAAACACTGAACAGTTGTCTGAGGAGGTACTTTGCTGCAAGAAGGAGCTTCTGTTCCGTCACCGAGGTTAGTGAAGAATTTAAAAATTTATTTTTTCAAATTTTAGGGAATGCGTTGATGGTTGTTGATCATAGTTTATTGCTTTGTATGTTGTTTTTCCCTAAGGTTTGTAGTGGAATTTGGGCTAGGGTTTTATTTGGATGTTGTCTGCAACTATTTTTTTGGAGTTTGTCTTCATGCTCTGTTCTGATGGTGGATAAATTTGTTTTATTTTGATATATGTTTGTATAATGTATGAATGTAGTTGATGAAAACTATGTTAAAGGGATCATTGTGTGTGACTGGTGCTGAAAAGAAATTTTTGTGAATCATGCAGATGGATGTGCACTTAGATATAATGTTCCACCATGGGAGAAAGTTTCAGAAAGATGAAAAAGAGATGACCATATATTCTCCTGATAAGAAGGCATGCATTTGGGACATTGATGTAGATACTTTAGATGTTTTTTGGGTGAGAAATTATTATAAGGAACTAGGATATGATAGGATAGGAGAATGTTGGTGGCATGTGCCCGGGAGGAGTTTAGACATTGGGTTAAGAGCTCTGAATTGTGATGATGAGTTGAGAGAGATGTGTTTCATGGGTGAAAAGAATGAGGGGCTGGTTGATGTTTACTTTGAGCATGCAGTTTCAACACCAGAAATTCTTGAGGGAAATGAGATTGTGGAGTATGTTGAGGGTGACCATGATGATTTGAGAGAGGTTAGTGATGAAGCTGACCCTGAACCCCTACAGGATGAAACCCCAAACCAAGCTAATAAACCCACTACCCCTGCTGATGAGACTCCATTCAACAAGAACACTGAACCAGTGCATAATACCTCACCACCCAAGACCACAGAACCAACAGACCCTGGTGCTAATAACCCAACAACCCAAAGCAGTAATCCTAATACCACACCCAACTCTATTCCTAGCCAAGCTACTACTGCAAAGCCTGTTACCACTACTCCTCCAGTTCCCCAAAAAATGAAACCCAATTCAAATGTCAACCCAAATCTGAAATCCAATACTACATCATCACATAAGGCCACTGCCAACCCGAAGAATGCCTCTAAGCCCAAGCCCAAGCCCAACCAGAATTCTGTGTCTAAGCCTAAACCAAAGTCAAAGCTCAAAATCAGAGCTAAAGCCTATTGCACAAGGTCTGCTTCACAAGTGAGGACTAGGAAGCAACATGAGAAGAAAAAACAAGTGCTGAGGTTGTCTTCTTCTGAAGATGAACACACCACAGAGGACAGTTCATATGATCCTGGGAGAGATGATAGCTCAACTGATGAGGATGTTGTTAAAAAATATGAGACCAAGAGGAGAGAGCCTGGGTCGAAGCATGCACCTGCTGAGGGACTAGCAAAGTCCAAGAGGAAGTTTCTTAACGATGATGATGCATTGGTGGTGGATGATGAGGAGTGTGATGTGACTTAAGTTTCTTAGAAGTCCCTGTGACAGGAGATAAAAATCTGGACAAGTCATATGATCCTGGAGCAGAGTCTGATGGTGCCAACTCTTGGCACTCCGAGGAAATGAAGACTCCTCCTCCTTCGGAAGATGAATTTTCTGAAGAAGAGCCAGACGATGTATTCCCAGTATTTAGAGATGGTATTCGATTCGGTGATTTAAAACTTGAGGTGGGGATGAAATTTAATACAAAGTGGGAGTTCAGAGAGGCAGTGAGAGAGTTTACAATTCAAGAAGGTAGGAGGATTCAGTTTATTAAGAACGATACTGTGAGATGCAGGGCTGTTTGTAAGGCTGAGGAGTGCAAGTGGGTGGTATATGCATCACGAGATCACGAGGAGACATGTTGGCAGATAAAAACCTTCAATGACGACCACACATGTGCTAGAGAGGCAACCAACCGATCTGCAAATAGGAACTGGTTGACTAGCAAGTTAGTGAAGAAGGTTAGAAAATATCCTAACTTCAGACAATGTGAGGCAGCTGTATACTTCAAGTCCAAATGTGATCTTGTGCTAAATAGGAATTCAATTTCTAGAGCCTTGGCAGACGCTAGAGCTGTGGTGTATGGGGATGAGAAGGCCCAGTATGCAATGGTAAGGGACTATGGAGAAACCCTATTGAAGTGTAATCCGGGGTCAACAATTAGAATAGGAACCATCCCCCAACCAGATGGAAATGTGATCTTTCAGAGGATGTATGTATGTCTTAGTGGGTGCAAGAATGGTTTTAAGGCCGGGTGCAGGCGACTGATTGGTTTAGATGGTGCGTTCCTTAAAACTCAAACTGGAGGCCAGATTCTATCCGCTGTGGGTCAGGACGCAAATCATCACATCTATGTTATAGCATGGGCAATTGTGGATGTCGAGAACACGGAGAACTGGAGGTGGTTTCTGGAGCTACTCCATGAGGACCTTGGAGACTATAAAGAAAACAAATGGTGCTTCATGAGCGACATGCAGAAGGTAAATATAAATGTCTACTGTATGCCCTTTCCTAGTAGGTTGTAGTATTAGAAATGGTATAGCCTATTGCTAGTTAATGTAAGTACCTTGAACTGAATTGTATTGCTAGTTAATGTAAGTACCTTGAACTGAATTGTGTTGCTGTGAACTGAATTGTATGCTGTGAACTGAATGACTTTACTGTTGTATACTGTTATGAGTATTGTGTGAACTATGCTGTTAGGGACTATTATGTATCACGAGTTGTAACTCAGGGACTATTATGTATCAAAATGTGTAACTCAGGAACTATTATGTATCACGAGTTGTAAGTAAGGGACCATTACATATCACAAATTGTATTTGATTCACATTGCAGGGCCTGCTTTCTGCAGTCCAGGAGGTCATGCCTCATGTCCACCATAGGTTCTGCGTGTGGCACTTATGGAGAAATTTTAACAAGCAGTGGAAGGATTTAGAGTTAAGGGGTTTACTTTGGGAATGCGCACGATCAACAACTTATCAAGATTTCTCTGACAATATGAAGAAGATTAAGAAAATTAATGAAGAGGCGTGGAGTTACCTGAACAAGTGGCCTATGGAGTCCTGGACAAAGTCAGCATTCAGTCATGCTTCTAAACTAGATAATATCTGCAATAACGCTTGCGAGGTCTTTAATGCAAAGGAAGCAAGGGCCAAGCCAATCATCACGCTACTTGAGGAGGTCAGAATGTTTGTCATGAGAACAATCGCTAAAAACAAAGTTAAGTTAGCCAACCATGTGGGATCGGAAAGCTACCACCAGTGGTTCAAAGTAGGTTGGACAAGATCAGGAAGGAGTCTAAAAGTTGGATGCCAATCTGGACAGGGGATGATGAGTATGAGAAGTTTGAAGTTCATGGTCATCCAACTAACATGGTAGTGGATTTGGACAAGCGACTCTGCACATGTCAATTTTGGATGCTAACAGGTAATTAAATACTTTATTAACCAAGAGACCTGTCTTAAATACTTTAATGACACATTACTTTGTTAATTCCTTCAGGAATGCCCTGTGTGCATGCATGTGCAGCCCTCGCAAGGGTGAATAAGAGGCCTGAAAATTTCTGTCATAAGTGGCTCACCATGGACGCATATAGAGACACCTATGCACATTACATAAATTCATTGCCTGGACAATCTCTTTGAAAAAAATCTGACCAGAATAGACCACAAGCTCCAAAGAAAAAGAAGAAGCCAGGACCAGTAACAAAGAAAAGGAGAAAGGATGCAGATGAGGGTAATGAGGGAAGCAAGAAGTCTAAGATAACTGGGACTCTAAAGAGACAACTAAAACCGTTTACCTGCAAATACTGTCTACAAAAGGGGCACACAAAGAGGGGTTGTCCAAAAAAAAAAGCAGCTGATGTTGCTCAAGCTATTGCTGATGTAGTTGCAGCTGCAGCTGCTGCTAAGACAAAGCCCACTGAACAAGCACCTACTCAAGCTCCTCCAGATGCACCTGCTCAGGCTCCTCCAGAAGCACCATCTCAAGCTGCTCCGGAAGCCCCTGCTCAACCACCTGCACCAGTTGAGATCGACCTCTCCCAGCCAAACTACTCCGATGCACAACAGTCCCAACATAGTTAAGAGGTAGTTGCATTTAGTTTCAAAACTCATACTCAAAATTGTTGTCCACGTTCAACTGAATTTATGTCCTACTAAAACAGGATCCACCTGCGAGACCATCCAAGTTGCAGACAAGAAGGAGGTCCTCCACACCACCATCAGGATCGATTACTGTGGATCCACTACAAGGAGCAAGCTCAACGACATCTTCCAGACTGGCCAACTTCCTGAAATTTGTCCCAACACCTGGCTTCAAGCCACTAAGGAAGAAGAAATGAAGATGTACCTGATTCTGTTTTTGCCTACTTTAGATGAAACTTGGCAGCTTTTTGTAAATGATGCTTTTTTGTTTTGTGGCCTGAATTTATGGCAGTAGACTTTTAGTATATTTGAATAGAATATGACAATGATGGCACTCTGTGTCCTTTGGCTAAGGTGTATTTTGTCTTAAGAGTTGTCATTAGTATGGCAGGATTATTGTTACTTTTGTTAAAACTTATTGATATGGATATTTTTATTGTTACAATTTCTTCCAACTTCAATTATGTTACTTCAGATGCATTTTTTTGCAATTTCTTTCAGCAATTTCATTGAATGATAGAAAACAACTATGACATTTGAGAAGAAAAAATTTTCTTTCTTCTAATACACTTCTACCCTGAATACAGTAACACAAACTCATCTTCAAGCTTTTACTACCAACATAAAACCAACAACAAAAACTACAAACAAAGCCAAACCTAAAATGTACATCTTTTGGGTTCTAACTTCAGCTTCTATCTTCCCAATTCTCCAAGCCAAATCCACCCTAACTTGGTCACCATCCACAGTAGACATTACCCTTCCTCTCAGGTCTTCTTCTCCAATGTCAGCCCAGACAAACAAACCACACCACCTCTTACCATTAACATTGTAGTTAGGGCACCCAAAGAATGGCTTGTTAGGGTTAGCCTCTGTTGTGGACTACCGAAAAACAGGGCGGCACCCACACCCACACCACTGCGGAACAACCGATGCTCTACTTTGACTGGAACTCCTACTGTTGGACCGCATGGAACTCTGGCTCCCACTTGCAATCATGCTGGTAAACTCGGAAGGGAGCAGGAGACAAAGAACCAAAGAGAAACGGGTAGAAGAAGAAGATGATGGGGTCACATGATGAACTTAGGTTTTAAAAGGGGGGTAAGGACTAAATTGGAGCAATTCAAACTTTAGGCCACGTCATATAACCGTTACTGTGTCCAGCGTGGCAATATTTGCCAAGTCACTAACGGCGTCAGACTTCCGGTGACGGAAAATAGGAAAAGGACTAACGTGGTGCATTTTTTTGAATTTGGGGGACTAATAAATCTAAAAGGTCCCAATCCATCACCACCACCAGATGCACCATCACTGAATCATTGTTCAATCATATATATTATACCCCATCATAAATCTGAAGTTGATTTTTTTGTTTTCAGTTGATATATGCTTTTTTCTTTCTTTTTTGAATACCCTTTGGATCAAAGTTTCAGACTTTACCACCATGCAGAGATGGAAGTGGAGCAATAGCGGCAGAAAGAAAACCCCTTATTTTCCACTGCTTGTGCTGTTCTTGGTGGCGTTCATAGCTTTCTCAACACTTCACAGTGAGCACAGCATTCACCAAATCCATGAGAACCCAGATCATGCTCGTATTCATCAAGAAGAACATGTTTCAGTTACTTATGTCAAACCCAACCTTCTCAATCGAGCTTCAGGTGTGGTTTTTCTTATGTTCAAAGTAGAGAACTTTTCTGGGTTTAGTTAAAGTTTTGAGCTTTGTGACTTTGATTTGTGCTTTGTCTCTGACTTGTTGAGATGGGTTTATGTGGTTTTTGTTGGATGATAGAGGTTTTGGATAGATTCAGTAGATGCAACTCCACAGTAGAGTATAGTGGCAGGAAAATTGCTTGCCTTGGTAGTGGCGGCGGCGGCGGCGGTTCTCGGGGTTTCAGCGGCCACCGGAGTTTGGGGACGAAAAAATGTGATGTATTCTCAGGAAAATGGGTGTTTGATAATGGTTCATATCCATTGTACAATGAGGCAGATTGCCCTTATATGTCTGACCAATTGGCATGTCATAAGCATGGAAGGAATGATTTGGGTTATCAGCATTGGAGATGGCAACCTCATAACTGCAATTTGAAGAGGTGCCTTTCCTTCTGAGCTCTTCTTATTTTTATTTCTTGTGAGTTATTTAAAAGAAAGGCTATCTGGCATGATACTAAATTGCCAAAATGTGTTTTATCACTTACTCTCTGTGAGCATAGTTAGGCTTTTATAATGAAACATCATGGGGTCATCTAATCTCTGTGACCAACCACATCCATCTAATGGTATAAGACTTTGTTGTTGTTGTTGTTAAGCATAGTTAGATTTTGTGCGACCGAGTCCAGTTGCGGTTGTTGGGATTGCATGTGTTAAAGTGTAGATTTCTTGTGTTTGCAACTTGAATTCGAGTCTTTTTGCAGTTGGTTATGGCCGAAATGTGGTGAGGTTGTAGTCAAGTTATGTGAATGGAAGACACACCGAAATTGGCGTTGCAGTCAACCACAACCACAATATTGCTGCAGCATCTGCATTCTGCAGTTTACAACCATTTAGGGGTTGTTTGTCACTTGTAAGTTGGGTTTTGGAGGGAAGCGGAGGGTGAAAGGAAGACTTGTGTAAGTAAAGTTTACACCTCAAGCCCTCCATTTCTCTTCCCTTCCCCTTTCAAACTTCAAAGTCACAAACACCCCTCAGTGACATGGCTTGGGATTAAATTTTCTATTAGAAAGAGGGAGAGCTTGAATAACAAAGTTCAGAGTTTAGTATAATTATTTTGTGAAGTTGATCTATAACCAAAACTGAATTTCGTTGAGTTCAAGTGGCATAGAAGTTGTTCTTGTGGAGTTAGAGTTGCAATAATTATCTTTTTTTTTTAATTATTCTCTCTTCCAATTGCATTAATTATGCAACACCAAAAATGCCAGGGTTGCTATAGAAATTTGAGATAAGAATAATAGTAATAACTTTTGACTTTTATCAAATAATAATAATAATGTTTGTCACAAAGTAGATTCTCTTCACTAGTCTTATGATTTTTTTTTTGTTCAAAGCAGGTTTGATGTGAAAGAGATGTGGGAGAAGTTAAGAAATAAAAGGCTAATGTTTGTTGGAGATTCACTAAACAGAGGGCAATGGATATCGATGGTATGCTTGTTACAATCAGTTATCCCTGCAGATAAGAGATCAATGTCACCAAATGCCCATCTTACCATATTCCGAGCAGAGGTAAAGTAGGAACCCCAAACTGGAAAGTGGAAACTGCTGTATAATGCTTTCTAATGTAGTTTCTTGTACCATATATGCCTTCTTCCATTTTCTCACACTGAGTTTCTGCTAGCATTTGGTTATGTCTTGAGACAGATGACGGGGACAAAAGTTATGAGATATATAATCATTTATGTACCTCTACCTAAAAAGTTTAAGCTTTTTATAATAAGTGGTTTCGTACTGGTATCAAAGCTTTTATTGCTGAAAGGTCTAGAATTCAATTCTTGTTGACTCCCAAAAGAATGAATGTTAGCGTAAGGCAACATATGTCTAGGAATCATTTTAAAGATAATTTCTATACTTCCTATATAGATGAACACAAGAGACATGTTTTCTATACTTCCTATTTAGGCTTTTGATTTCCTTAGGATTTCTGTTGATGGGGTTTTCACTTGTTAAAAATATTGATATCATGTGTGCTGCTTTCCGAAGGTCTCATTACATGTAAACTTCTAATTTTTGTGACAATTTTCAGGAGTACAATGCAACTGTTGAATTCCTTTGGGCTCCTCTTCTTGTTGAATCTAATTCTGATGATCCAGTAAATCACAGACTAGATGAACGCATAATTCGTCCCGATACTGTTCTTAAGCACGCATCAAAGTGGGAGCATGCTGATATACTAGTGTTCAACACATACTTGTGGTGGAGACAAGGACCAGTCAAGCTATTGTCTGTATCAGTTCATCGCAATACAAATGGAATTTTTGCCGAACATTGGTCTCCTCGGATGATTCTCATAGTATCTTGTGATTTGTACTTGTGCAGGTGGACCGACGAAGAAAATGGAGCTTGTGAACAATTGGATGGGCGAGAAGCGATGGAGTTGGCCATGGGAGCTTGGGCTGATTGGGTATCTACTAAAGTTGATCCTCTCAAGAAGCGTGTCTTTTTTGTGACCATGTCCCCAACACATCTATGGTAAGCACCCAATTTAGATTTTACACGATCCTTTTTTTGGAGGAACTACTTTTGCTTGTTGGTGTCCATTCTTGGGCATGAGCCTTTAGCCACAAAGTTTGTGCTAATTCTTTATTTAAATGACATATTAGCTAGGGAAGGTTCTTTCATGAACATGATTTTAATGCATCATCGCTTGGCACGCTCCTAACAAAAGTGGATCCCTTGAACTTTTCAAGATGCTTACACTTTTCATGGACCCAATCAACTTTTATCTGAGCGCGCCAAGAATGATGTACTATACTTGTGTTTAAGGGACAAAAATGTTGCATTCTTAGAAGTTGTGGCTGAATTGTTTTGATGACGCTCATTTTTCTGTTATTATGATATTCCAAAGGACACTATCATTGCCCGTCTCTAAGCTAGAGTTTTAACTGATAACTCGCACTGGCTCATGTCGAGCTCACTTCCATGATAATATGCACTTCTGTTGAAATTGGTACAGTTAAAATTCTTACTATCATGGCTAATACATGAGAGAACTTGTTTCGGTGTCATGCTAGCAAAACGGTTAAGGAAAATTGCTTCATAGAGAGAGAATCATCCCATTTCTTATCAATGGTGTATAATTCTATTACACAACATAGTTCATAAAATTGTTTCCTGAAGTCTTGTCTCCGGTAGAATCTCGGATGGTCTAATAGGATTGCCTCTATTAGGTGGATACTTGTGGTTTCGACCGAAACTAAAATTGTTTCTTGATTGTCACACTTTGCTTACTTTATCATCAATTTACACAATCAGAGTATGTAATGTACTAATGCTGTATATTTTCCCACCGAAACCAAACACTATCTCATTCAGGAGCCGAGAGTGGAAACCGGGAAGCGAGGGAAACTGTTATGGAGAGAAGGATCCCATTGATTTTGAAGGCTACTGGGGAAGTGGTTCTGATATACCTACAATGCACTCAGTGGAGAAGATCCTAAGCAATTTAAGTTCAAAAGTTTCTGTCATTAACATCACTCAACTATCTGAGTATCGAAAGGACGGCCACCCTTCCATTTTCCGCAAGTTCTGGGAGCCCCTTCGACCCGAAAAGTTGGCGAATCCTCCGTCTTATTCCGATTGCATACATTGGTGCTTACCAGGGGTGCCTGATGTGTGGAATGAGTTACTATTCCATTTTTTATGAATGGTTTTGCTAACAAATATCCAAAGGATACTTGTTAAGGAATTGAAAAGAAGCAAGATTTAATTTTATTGTGATTCTCACTTCTATTCCATAAAGCAAAACCTTATATGAAAGGAATAGTACTCGATTTTCTCGGTTGGCTATGGCCGGCCATCGGCATCTCGGAGAGGGTGATGCTGCTAATGTGGAAGTGCTTATGATAAGTGAAGAGAATCTGTAGAAAGTCAAGGGATCTTAATGCTCATGTTCCATGGTAAAATCTGGTTTCATATAGAAAATTGGCAGGGGATAAGATTGCTTATTTGATTTCTTTTGAATGCAATTTTTCTCTTCTTTTTTTCCACTCATATATCATCTGTTGCATGTTGTTGGCTTATCATAAATTTTCTTGCACTTTAGAGAAATAGACGTGAAAATAATCAATGTCAGATTTTAAGACTTTTTCTTAAAGGAGAAGCTGTTCACCTAAAGAAAATCATGTTTGGATAAAAATTTGAAAATAGATTATAATTGAAACTCATAATTTTAAGTTGAAAAATAGCTTTTATCTACAATATGTTAAAATTTCTAATTATAAACAAAAGCTGGTTATTTTAGAATTATAATGGTTTTACCAATTTGACTTAATTAAATGATTATTTTGAACTTTTTTTTGTAAGTATATTATTTAAAAATATTTTTTCTTATATTAAAAAAGATTATCTTAAAACTAATTTTTAACTAATGTATTCAAATATAAATTAAGTGATTATTAAAATAATTTAATTTTTAATATTCTCAATTTAAAGTTTAAGTATTAGGATTTTTCAATGACGAGCAATTCAGGGGAAGCAGCTTATTTTGGTTCACTCTACAATTTAAGAAAAATATGAAAAAATATTTGATTTATTTGGTTTCTTTTTTTGACAAATTCTCAAAGCAAAATGTACTCACTACCAAAAAGGAAGATAAAAACAAAATATTGTTTATATTTTTGTCCCATTCAGATCTAATAATACTAGCCCAGATAGCAAAAGTTCTGAAATGGGCTATTTAAAAAACCAGGATTTGCCTTCATTCTGGCCCGCCCAATTATAATATGATTAAGGTATAAGATGAATCAAATTTTGTTAGGGTTAACTTGAATAGGTCTATAAGTAATTTTTTTTCTTTAATTTTTAATTTATGAAAAGTTATAGCATTAATATTGAGTGTAATTTTTAAAATTAAATTGTAACTTTTTAAAAAATTATTTAAGTATTTATGAATAAGTTAAAAAAAATAATTTTTTTATAATAAATTTTTTTTATCATTTTTTTTAAAATAATTACTTTTAAGACTAAAAAATTAAATACAAAATAACTTATTTACAAAACTATTTTTAATATATGTATTTATTATTTAAATTTTTTTTTCAAAAAAAAAAACTTAACTAAATTATTTAACCAACCTGAACTTTAGCGTTGGTGTGGGATCTTTTTGACCCAAAACCTATCTTCCATTTCAGACAAAAAGAAAAATCTGATATTTGTTAATTTGATATAGGACAACCATATATTTTATTTATTACTTTTCCTATACAACTCTACTTGGCAACTATTTATTTCCAGTGACAATTTTGTTCTTAGAAAATTTTGCATTAGACAAATTAGTCTCTAAAAATAAAAATATTAAATAAAAACTACTAAATTGATCTCTGATGCAAAATTTTTCAGAAATGAAATTATCATTTTATGCTTTATTTGTTTATAAGTTCTCTTTATATAGATAATTTTATGCAATCATATTATTTGTATAAAAAATCAATCATTAAATTAGTCATTTATATAAAATATATATATAAAACAACACATATATTTAT
Source organism: Arachis ipaensis (assembly GCF_059453495.1). Taxonomy (NCBI): domain Eukaryota; kingdom Viridiplantae; phylum Streptophyta; class Magnoliopsida; order Fabales; family Fabaceae; genus Arachis; species Arachis ipaensis. The sequence goes on from NC_142437.1 coordinate 111,464,783, forward strand.
ACACAAATATATTTATATACAAATATATATAGCATATAAATATATGTGTAATTAAATCTTTATAGTTTTATTATATTTATAATTAGGTCTTTATACTTTATTAAAAGTTTTAAATTAGATCCCTACAATAGTTTTAAATTTATAACTAGATCCATATTAATATTAAACATTACAAAAATATTTTTATCTATCTTACATCACTATTGACTATTGAATATGTTTTAGCATAAGTTAAATATTTTTTAAAATGGTAAGAATGTAATACAAAATTAAATATGACGTAAAAATTTAATTACAAACTTTTAAAATGTAAGAACTTAATTAAAAATTTAACAAAATTATTAGGACAGAAAGAATAATTTAAATTTTTTTTATTTCATGAGAGATACTTCCTCTCTCTCTCTATTACACAAAATCAGCCAAAAGGCTATTTGGCATTTTGAAAATTCCAATAAAATCTAATAATACTCCAAGATGGATCATACACAGAATCCCTTAGCTTGTTGTAGGGGTATAGGGTGCTTGATCCGGGTGTGGCGTTGGTTTGCATTAGTGTGGTGACGACAAAATCGTAGCGAAAATTGAAAAACTGCCATTAAAGATATGTGGGGTAGCACAATGCATGCCCTTACTTACACCTTAGTATATATTAATAATTATATTGTGATATTCTCATGCTGATATTGGTGACCACATTTATACATATACGGATAAGGGTGACTCATATTAGATCCTTTTTTTGACTTGATATCTTTGATGACGACTTTTCCTTCTACAAACAGTTTAATCTGCTTCCTACGGAACAGAATTTAGAGCATACAAATCAGTAACATAACCCCACATCCACCACTTCAATGCCCCATCTCTTCCAACCCCAATAAATACACATATTGTTGGTGTTATTATTATTAAATTCTTGCACATTTTTTAATTTTGGGTTACAAATTGAATTAACTCGTTTGTAAACATTGTTGTCTCACAATTGAACCATTGGTATTTAGGCTTTATTATATAAAAGAAAGGTTGATTAATTTGATTCAATTCAGAGAAAGCTTCATAGAATAATAAAAGTTCTCTTAAGTTTTTTTTTTTTTAGTAAAGACTTAATTTTGTTTCTATCAATTTTTACGAAGGATAAGATAATTTCTGTCAAAAAAATGGGGACACTTTGATTTTTAATCTTTTTATTTTGGGATAATATGATTTTTTTGTTAAAAAATTCGTTAAATAATACTTTTGTGGGAAATTTTATTTGTATTTTGTGAGGGATTTTAAACACCCACAAAGTTTTTTTCATTATCATCATTATCACTTCTACCTCTATCATTTTTATTGTGTAATCATACTTTATCATCATCATTATCTCGTTTACTATTATCATCAACAATACCAATGTTATTAATATTAATGTTTTTTTATTTTATTTCTTGTTTGATGTTATTTTTTTCTTTAAAAGGTATTCGTACTACAAATTTTTTTTGCAACATCATTTCCAGTAACGGTATTTCTCCATTAAGCACCGCTGATGAAGGAATTTTTCAAAAATAAACATATTAATAGTTTGTGAGAGTTTAAAATCCCCACAAATTACAATAAAACTCCTACAAAATTGATTTTCGTTATTATTTAACAGATTTTCTAACAAAAGAATCATATTGTCCTAAAATGAAAAGGTTGAGGGTCGAAGTGTTCTTTTTTGGATAAGGATCGCCTTGTCCTTCATAAAAATGGACAAGGGCCAGGTTGAGTATTTACTTTTTTTTTTATAATTACTAAGAGTCAATACGTCTAGTGTAAAAAAAAGATTAATCGATTTTAATTCAAATATAAATCAAAAATAAAAAAATATATTGGTCACCTATAAAGTATTCTTGATGAATCTTGTTATGCAAGATATAGAACGATGAAGAAAAAGAAGAGAGACAAAAATAGAGAAAAGATTAAAAAATTGAATTACAACAATTATATTGAGATGAATGAATGAATGAATGAGAGTTACAGAAATTAACTACTGTTTACTAACTATTTATATATGCAGTAACTACTAGAAGCTAAAAACAAAAACTAAACTAACTTAATTGACTCGAACCGAAACTAACAAAACTATAACTAGTCGTTGTTCAATTACATTTCTAATCTTTACAACCTCCCTCAAACTCTCGACAGTTCTAGGAACAACTCGAAGTACGCTTTTAAATTTCTCAAAAGTAGTTGACATTGGTTTGGTTAACACACCAGCCACCTGATCTACTTCTGGGATGTGAACATGTAACAGACTTTTTTGAAGCCATTCTCGAATCAATTATACTTCTAATTGAAAATAATTAGTCCTGTCATGCATAATGGAGTTAGCTGTGAGTAGAACAGTAGAGAGGTTATCACAAAATATACTGGGAGGTGTTGAAACTTTGACACTAAGCTCTTGAGGCAGATTCTACAGTTACACCAATTCTTCCTCACAAGATGCTAAACTTTTAAACTCTGCTTCAGTAGATAACCTGTTAATTATAGCTTGTTTTTTATAAGACTAAGAGACTAAATTAGTACCTAAAAAGATGCAATAATCTGAGATAGACTTTCTATCTTCTAGATCTATTGCCCGATCCAAATCAGAGAATCCATGGAGCTTGTAATCTTCACATTTGTACAACAGCAAACCATGATCCTGGGTTCCTTTTAGATACCTTAATACCCTCTTGGCTGCCTTCTAATGACCTAACAATGGACAATGAGTACTACAATAAGCCAACCACTGTTCGAAACAACTTTGATAAAAGATAATTTATATACTTATTTTGAGATATGTGTAATTGACCTGGACCCGTCTTATGCATTTTAATTCCAAGAACCACTCTCTTAATGTAGAACTCAATTTTAAGAACCACTCTCTTAGAGTTTGCTTCAAGTCATAGAGAGATTTGTTAAGTTTACAAATATAATTATCTGAATCTTTCTTAAAATTAACATGCTGTGACATATAAATGACTTGATGAGTATTAGGGCTGTCAAACCGGCCAACCCAATCCATTTAGGCCCGACCTGTTTAAGCCTCTTTCATTCGCGGGCCATAATTTTTCAGCCCGGACCATTTATGGTTAGCCCGATGGGTTAAACGGGCTGGTCTGTTTATCTTTTTATTTTATTTTTTGAAAAATATTTTGATAAATAATATCACTTTTAGGTCAAAAATCTTAAACAAATAGTATTTCTTTAGTTGATGAGTCAGATTTTTGGGTCAGATCGGAAGAAATATCGGTAAAAAGTGCTACTTTTAAAAAAAACGTAAAAAACAAAAATAAATAAGCCGCCCGCATTTTTTTCGGGCTAATCAGGCTCGAACCGTTTAGCCTGGAATTTAAACAGGCTGACTCGATGGGTTTGTTCCATTTTGGCGATCCTAATGAATATCAACATTTAAGAATGCATTGTCAAAGTCAAACTACCTTACTAACTAATTTCTTGAGTTAGAGACTACATCCACAAGCTTTGTCAACAGTTCAGGGATTCTCACCTCCGAAAATTGGTGATGACAGTGAAATAAAACTTGCAAATCTTCATCACTGCCTATCACAAATGAGTCGTATTTCACCCATCCCAAACAACCGAAATCGAAATTTGATAATATAACTTCTCGATCCATTTCATTCCATGCAGACCCAATTTCTATAGTACGGTATCACGAAAATCAACCAGCCTCATAGAAGGTCTGATAAAGATGTTCAACGGATCTCTATCAATAAACTTAATTTTTCATCGCATTTTTTTCTTGATCGTGCCTTTATAGTGCACAAGAACTAGAAAGCTATCCTCCGTAGCCATTTTGAGTGCCACTCTTATGTGGATTTAGCATTTTGCTCGTATTTATAGAGGTTAGAGATGTACTTTAAATCGAATTAAATTAATTGATTTAGTAATGTTGTTGGTTAAGGGTAAATCGAATTAAGTGGAGTCGGATTACCCTATAGTATTTTCAAGCTTAAATCTAAGTCAATCGATTCGATTTACTTTAGTGTATTATTATACTAGGTAAAGCAAACATAGTTAATTTGATTTACATATGCATGGTTAAATCGACATAAATAAATTCGATTTACATGAAAATAGGATACCTACATAACACTTCTCACTTTAGGGATTCATATAAATTTGGTTTTCAATTTATTTGATTATGTGATTTGCCCAGAATATATATATTAAGCTCTTAAGACAAGCACCGTCTCCCCAAATTGCTGACAAGCGCGGTTGTTGCCAGATGTGTAGGATTTGTTTTGTAAATAAATTTAAAATATTTTATTTATTGAAATAAATAAGTTGTAAAATAATTATGAAAATACGTTGTATTTTCTATCTTATTTATACTCTAAATGAAATAAGACAGATCAAATGACACGTGTATATCTCGTAACGAGTGTAAACGAGATATATAAAAAATTATAATGTTTACAGTGTAAACGAGATACAGTAAGACAAATTTTCAACAGTTATAAAAGGATGTGAAACCTTTGGTATTCTCCACATAGATTTTATATCTTCTTTTTCTCTGTTTTTCTTCCAAAAAATAAGCAAAAATGTTCAATAGTAATGGATATGTAATTGTCTGTGTATCTCAATCGTCGTATGAGAAACAATGACAATGTGGTGATATTTAAGTGTGATAATCCATTACTATTGCGCATTCAGCGAGTAAGTTCCTTGTCCGAGTTGAATAGTCTGATATTGAGTTACCTTGGTAGTTTAGGGAGAAAAGAGATTGAAAGGGTGGAGTATAGGTTGCTAGCACCGTTGGAATATAAAATTTTTCGGTTTCGTCTATTTCGACTCTATGGTAACGAGCATGTACGCCTCATGTTTGACATATATGGGAGAATCATAGAGGAGCAAGTGATGGAGCTTTCCGTAAAGGTTAGTAATGTTGGTGGCGGTGGATCCATCCACTCAACCTTTAAGCAAGATGACCCACCTTTCGCACCACCATTGATTCATGTTGCTAGTCCAGTGGAAGATATGGACGTGGATGATTAAGACTCTGACGATGAGTATGTTATGGATAGCAATGATAGTGGTTCTTTTAAAGATAATGAGGAGGAGGAGTTTGTACCAAAGATGCCGGTCGAGGCAGCGGTCCGCAATGTTTTGCCTCCCCTCCACCCGATTCCGGCGCTATCAGATGTACCAAGTCACTATCATGCATTGGATCTAGATGCGATGCATGAGAAATCTCCATTTTCTAACACCGGAGATGACGATTACAACCTAGACGGTGGGGTAGAAATTCGATTTGGCTATAGATTCAAAAGCAGAGATGTAGTAATACAGGGTGTGAAGAACTATAGTATTTGCAGAAGTGCTGAGTACCGAGTTGTCAAATTGGATCAATTAAAGTACCATGTGCATTGCGGCTAATCTGCAGCTGGATGTCCTTAGAGTCTTCGTGTAGTCCTCCGACAGAATCTCGGATATTGGTGAGGTCAAGTTTAATTGTGACGTATTTACTCATTTATGATTGTTATATCTGGTGTAGTTTCCAACATCTACCACAACGTTTAATATCTAAATTACTAATTATGTGCTTAATAACTTAATTACAAAAAAAAATTAGAACCACATTCATTAACACGTACGTAACAAATGGAGTTTCAGTAATACCTAAAATCGTACCCTATCAGTGAACCATTACTAACGATACATTCAGTCATCTAAACCATAAATTGTATACTAGTTCTTGGCAAGTATTCTAACCATGGCTATACATATATGCGATAACATAAACCTGAAGATAACAAAACTAACCGTGAAGTTGGCTGCCCCAGCGACGTATCATGTCGCGTTCAGTCGACTGATGTCCAGATCACGTGCATCTGTGCGCGCTATCTTAGAGTTACTCAATAATATGGTCAAAAAAGGATAGAAGAGAAGAAAAAGTGGTCGAAATGTTTCAAATTCGGCCGGAAATATTGCTGTGAATGACATGTATATATAGGCCGCGCCCACTCTTATCTCGTTTACAGTGTAAACGATGTAAGAAATGTGACGTATTTTTGTAATTATTTTATAAATTATTTATTTCAATAAATAAAATATTTTTTTATTTATTAAAAAAAAACCTAGATGTGTACTAGTGTCCGAAAATCCAAAATTTTAAATTATCAATTTATTTCCATGTATCAAGAATTCAAGATTCAATTTTATTTAATTTTTTCATAAACAAATTAAAGTTAGTTGATGCATGATACATTTATATATAATAATCATGTCTACCCAATAATAAACATTTAATGTAATGAATTTATCATTACCATACAAGAGCACTATTTCTTACATATAACCGTATAAGATTATAGTTGCATCAAATTTTGTTCTACTTATTAATTAAGCTATTATATATATAATATTTATATGATTTATTATCGTTCATTTAATTGAAAGTAAAATTAATTGAATTATAAGAATAGTCATAAAGCATTAAAATAAAAACTAGCTCTCAATTTTTTTAAAATAATAATAGAAGAACTAAAACATGGAAGAGAAAACCAAAACCTAAATATAATATTTCAAATTTACTACGGGAAACAAAAATTAGTTTTGATTTCCTAGATATTTCCAGTCTGATAGGTCAAAGATTAATCTGCTGCGATAATGAGCTCTATTTAAGAATTTGTCACTGACAAATAGGTTGTTGCATACACAAGACGGAATTCGAATCCCAATACTTGCTTAAATAGGCTAATGAGCTAACTACTAAACTAACTCAATTTAATTAAAATTAAAATAAAAAAGTATAGGAACTAAAAATTGGATTTTTTTTTTTAATTCTACTAAGTCAGACAATATCAAAAGTTTTATAATGGTCAGAATCTATGGAAGATAACAAAATAAAAAGTTACTGATTAGACCATCACCAACAATTCAATTACATCGTAGAAAAGATATTGAAAACGCCCCACAGATTTATACTTTATCAGGTTTATGCCTCTTTCAACCAAACAAATCAATAATTCCCTTTAGATTGTAGGTTCATTGTATTAATATTGTTACTATTATTTTCACAATATATGCTTGTAAGGAGAGATGGAAAGCTAAGAGAAAGATTCCAAATATAACATTCCCTGTCTTAAAATAATTGTTGTTTTTGTAGTGATAAAGATGATATGGATGTTCATTAATATTTGGACGAGTCAGTTTTTTAATAAAAAAAGTTTAAATTTTTATTAATAAAGTTTGAAAATAAAAAATTTGATGTATGTATAAAAAAGGATTAAACCTCTGATAATTAGTACAATAATAATATAAAACATTTATCTCTCTTTATATGCTGCTATATATATAATCATCTCTATTATATTAAGATATTGATATTGGTGAATTTTAATACTAGAGTTTTTTATTTATATATCTTTATTTTATATTTATTTTCCCTTCTTTATTTACTTATTTACGACACGTTATCAACACGAAACTCTAATTAAAATTTAAGAAGACTCAGGTAGTAAACTTTCATTATGTCAAAGTTCTCTCATCTTGAATTTAATGCTCTTGGTATATCTAGAAATAACTACTTATCATGGATACTAGATGTCGAAATTCATCTTGATTCAATAAATATTGGAGATATCATTAAGGTTAAAAATAATACATCCCAAAATGATAAAGTCAAAGTCATGATCTTCCTTCGTCGTCATCTTGACGAAGGATTAAAAAATGAATATCTCACACTAAAAGATCCTACAGATCTGTGGAAGAACCTTGAAGAAAGGTATAATCATCAAAAGACAGTGATACTTTCTCAAGTCCGATATAAGTAGATACACTTGTGTCTACATGATTTTAAATTCATAAATGAATATAATTCAGCAATGTTCCGAATTACCTCACGAATGAAATTATATGGGGAAAAGATAACTGATAATGACATGTTAGAGAAAACTTTCTCAAACTCCTATAACAGCAGTATCGAGAAAAAGAATTTAAAAAATATTCTGAGCTAATCTCTTGCCTTCTTGTTGTTGAACATAACAACGAATTGCTTTTAAGAAATTATGAAACGCGCCTAGCTGGCGCCGTACCATTTTTTGAAGCAAATGCACCAAATCATAACCCCAAAACAGGTAAATGACAAGGTTTTGGTAACAAAAAAAATTATAAAAAAAAAATTATTTTCACAAGAAAAGATCTCATCAGAAGTGGGATAAAAAAAGAAATAATGGACAAAATAAATCAACAGATGATAAATATTTTCGTTGTGGTGGAAAGGGCCATTGGTCATGTACCTGTCGTACCCCAAGGCACTTAGTTGATCTTTATCAAGCATCTTTGAAAAAAGATGACAAAGAAAATGAGACAAAAATTTTTTCAAAGGATGTTGTACTGAAATTACACCACTCATTAAGAAGTATTTGATTTTTTTGAGGATCTTAAAGGAAATATCGGTCATTCGTTCAGTGATGAAAAAGTTTAATATTTAAGTTCGTTAAGTACTTATGTAAATAAATAATGTAAGAAACTTTTTGTTAATTTTATTTTCTATGAATTTAAATTTTAAATATAATGTAAATAAATAATATTTAATAAAATATTAATTTATTCACTAAATTTGTCAAATTTTAATAATAATAATAATAATAATAATAATAATAATAAAATTTTTAGTATATGATACTATGTATAATGCCTCTTAAAAAAACAATTTCAATCAGGAATGCAAGTTACTGCGCATGTACTTTTATTTATTTTATTATTATTATTTGTCTTTGAAGAAAACAGTAAGGACATATAATGAAGATGTTTGCCTTGCGAATAGTGCAAGTTTGCATACCATTTTCAAAAGTAATATATATTTTATTCATCTTGTACTAAAAGAAGAATATGTTAATACTATTATCGGCTCAGGCAATGTGATAGAAGACTCCAAAAGAGTTATAATTTTATTTTTCGGAGGAACAAAATTCATAATAAATAATGCACTATTATCTACTAAGTCTCTAAGAAACTTATTGAATTTTAAAGATATTTGCCGAAATAGATATCATATTAAAATAACAAATGAGAAAAATTATGAATACTTATATATCACAACTCATGATTTAAATAAAAAGGTTATATTATAAAAGTTACCCTCACTTTCATCTGATTTATATTATACTAAAATTAGTGCAATTGAATCACATGCCATTATAAACTAAAAGTTTACTAGCCCAAATGAATTTATAATTTGGCATGATCGATTGGGTCATCTTGGAACAACCATAATATAAAGAATTATTGAAAACTCCCATGGACATTCATTAAATAACCAAAAAATTCTTAAATCTAGTAAATTTTGTTGTACTACATATTCTTAGGGAAAGCTAATTATAAGGCCATCCCCAGTAAAGATTGGATTTGAGTCTCTTGAATTCCTAGAAAGGATTCAAGACGATATATATGGACATATTCATCCACCACGTGAATCTTTTAGATATTTTATGGTCCTAATAGACGCATTCTCGAGATGGTCACATGTGTGCTTATTGTTCTTTTGCAACCTGGCGTTTCCAAGATTACTTGCTCAAATTATTCGATTAAAAGATAGTTTTCAGAAAATCAAATCAAAGCAATTCGTATTGATAATGCTGATGAATTCACTTCTCAAGCCTTTGATCCTTATTGTATGGCTAACAGAATAAGCATTGAACATCCAGTAGCTCATGTTCACACACAAAATCGATTAACAGAATCACTTTTAAATGCCTCCAATTAATTGCTAGATCCTTACTTATGAGAACAAATCTCTCAATTTCTGCTTGGGGCATGAAATTTTACATGCTGCAGCACTTATTCGTTTGAGGCTAACAAATTACCACTAATTCTCTCATTTGTAATTAGCTTTTAGCCATCAACCAAATGTTTTCCATTTATGAATATTTGGGTGTGTGATATATGTTCCAACTGCCCTGTCTTATCGCACCAATATGGGAATCCAAAGAAAATTGGGTATATATGTTGGATATGATTCTTCCTCTATAGTGAGGTATCTTGAGATACAAACTGGAGATATATTTAAAGTCTGATTTGCATATTCTCATTTTGATGAATCAAATTTTCCAACATTATGGGGAGAGAGTAAGCTTCTTAAAAAGGAATTTAATTGGAATGCATCATCCTTAATGCATTTAGATCCTCGATCAGGACAATGTAAACTAGAAGTTCAAAAGATTATACATTTGCAAAGAATAGCAAATGAATTGCCTAATGTATTTTCTAATACGAAAAGGATAATTAAATCTTATATACCAACTAAAAATATTCCAATTTGAATTAATGTCCCAGTCAGACAAATGGCCACCTAAACAAATTCACGCCAGAAACGTGGTAGACCTGTCGGTTCCAAAGACAAAAATCCTAGAAAAAAAATAGAGGTAGATATTATTTCTAATGAAAAGAATAAAGACATAATAAAGACACTTGCAGTTGTCTAAAATTCTGATATAGTTTTGATGTTAGAAGACGTTCAGATACTTGAAAATTCTGAAAATTGTGAGATCTCGATAAATTATGTCTTTACAGAAGAAAAATAGAACTGAAATAAAATAATTATCAATGAAATATTTGTATATAATGTGGCAATACACATCATGCATGAAAGTAAGGATCTCGAGCGAAGAACAGTTGAAGAATATTGACAAAAGGAATGATTGACTAAAATGGGAAGAAACTATAAAGGCTGAGTTAGACTCACTTGCAAAGCGTGAAGTCTTTGGTCCTGTAGTCCGTACACGAGAAGATATAAAACCTGTTGGATAAAGATGGGTATTTGTGAGAAAACAAAATAAGAAGAATGAAGTTATACACTACAAAACTCTTATTGTGGCACAAAGTTTTTCACAAAGGTCCGGTATAGATTATGAAGAAACATATTTCCCTGCAGTAGATGCAATGACATTGCGTTATTTGGTCAGTTTATCCGCATACCATAAACTACATATGCATCTAATGGATGTGGTAACAGCTTATTTATACGGATCATTAGATCGTGACATCTATATGAAAATCTCTGAATGAATAAAGATATTTAAACCATCCAATGAATATTCGCAGGGGTTATACTCAGTCAAATTGAAAAGATCTTTATATGGTCTAAACCAATCTGGACGAATGTGGTATAATCGTCTTACTAAGTATCTGGCCAAAAACGGATTCAAGAATAATCATATCTACCCATGTGTTTTTACAATGAAATCTTCATCTGGATTCATTATAATTGTTGTGCACAGTAATGATTTAAATATCATTGGAATCCCTGAAGAGATTCCAACAATTATAAAAGCTCTAAAAGAAGAGTTTGAAATTAAAGATCTGGAAAAGACTAAATTTTGTCATGGCCTGCAGATGGAACATACAAAAAATGGGATCTTTATTCATCAAATAGCATACACAATAAAAGATCTTGAAGAGATTTTATATGGATAAGTCACACCCATTAAGTACCCCAATAATCATAAGATCTTTGGATGTAAAAAAGGATCAATTCCAGAAGAAAATAATGATATTCTTGGTCCTGAAGAACCATATTTTAGTGTCATTGGAGCACTAATGTATCTTGCTAATAATACACGACCTGATATATTATTTGCTGTGAATTTACTAGCAAGATATAGTTCCTCTCCAACCAAAAGATATTAGAATGGAATTAAACAAATCTTTCGATATTTTCATGGAACAATTGATATGAGTTTATTTTATCCAGATGAATCCAAGTCACAATTAGTTGGCTATGCAAATACAGGATACTTGTCTAGTCTACACAAAGGAAGATCTCAAACAGGATACCTATTCATATATGGTGATACAGTTATATCATGGAGGTCTACAAAACAGACGATAGTAGCAAAAACCTCTAATCATACTGAAATACTAGTGATACATGAAGCAAGTCGCGAGTATTTTTTATTCAGGAGTTTCATCTAATATATTTTGTCATCATGTGCATTGATTGATCTTAAAATAGTTCCCCAACTATTCTGTTTGAAGATAATACAGCATGCATTGCTCAGCTTAAGGGTGGATACATCAAAGGTAATAGAACAAAGCACATTTCTCTCAAATTTTTCTTCACTCATGATCTTTAAAATCAAGGAGCAATTGATATCCAACAGATCTGCTCAAGCGATAATCTAGCAAATTTATTTACAAAGTCACTTCCAAATTCCTCCTTTGAAAGACTGGTACATCAGATTCGGATGCGCCTATATTGAGATATTAAATAATGTCGAGAAGAGGGGGAGGTTGCACTCTTTTTTCTTTGGTCATGTTTTTTTCCTATTGTGTTTTTCTTGACAAGGTTTTTAATGAGGCAGTAGTCCTCATCATAAAGGATATTGTATTATTTTTCTTCATTAAAGCTTTTTCCATTGAATTTTTCTTTAGTAAAGTTTTGACAATGCAATAATTCTAAATGGTCATCTAAGTGAGAGTATTGTGAAAAGGATGATATGGATGCCCATTAGGATTTGGGCGACTCAGTTTCTCAATGAAAGAAAATTCAAATTCTCATTAATGAAGTTTGAAAATAAAAAGCTTGATGCATGTATAAATAAAGAGTTAAGCCTCTGACAATTAGTACAACAATAACATAAACACTCTTCTCTTTCTCTTTATATGCTGTAATATATATATATATATATATATATATATATATATATATATATATATATATAAATTATTTCTATTATATTAAATTATTAATATTGGTGAATATTAATACTAGAATCTTTTATTTATATATCTTTATTTTATATTTATTTTTTTATTTATTTATTTTACAACAATTTTGACTTTTCTTTAATACATTAAAATATCAATTAGTATATTTCGGACTATTTTAATATATTCAAAAGGTAAAAACGATCGTTATTTTAAAATGAGACGAATAACGGATAAGTCTTAACATTTCATTAATGAATAATAAAAAAGTTATTTTTGTTAGTACTTTAAATATTTTCTGATTTTGAAGAAATAAATTCATTTTTGATAGAACTTTAGTACCTGAGCTCGTGTGTCATATGACAAAGGACTACATACCATCTAGCTCAGTTTGAGTTTGCAAAGAGGGAAGAGCAGCTTGGGAAGGTAGTTGGAGGGATAATGATGCGAGGTTCATTGCTTGGTTTAATATGAATCTTAGTTGTTGTTCAGTATCATTAGTTGAGCTTTGGGGTATCTTGTTTGGTTTAGATTTAGTGTTGAGTATGGACTTTTATGAAGTTGAAATGGTTGAAAAATATGTTAGAGTATCATTTCATAATTTTCGATTTTATAGGAGATCATATATTCTAGAGTTAGCTCACACTAATATTTATACTATAGATGCTAAAACACTAAGACATGTATTATATTTTATTATTTTTATTGATGATTATTCTCGAAAAGTATGGAATTTTGTTTTGAAATTTAAAGACCAATTGCTCGACATCTTCAAACACTTTTATAAAGTGTTGAAAAAGAAACAGGAAGAAAATTAAAATGTGTCAAGCAGATAATAGTAGTGAATACAGGGGTCTGTTTGAAGAGTATTACAAAAGGCATGAGATTAAATTTGAGAAGACAGTTTCTAAGACTCCTCAACATAATGGAATTGTTGAGATAATGAATCGCACTATCAATGATAGAATTAGGTGTATGCTCTCTCATACAAAGTTGCCTAAATTCTTTTGGAGTGAAACAATGAGGATTACAGTAGATTTGAACAATCTTTCTCCTTTAGTTCTACTAAATGGTGATGTTCCAGAGAAAGTTTGGAGAGGAAAAGATCTCCTACAGTCAATTACGAGTATTCGGCTGCAGAATTTTTGTTCACATTCTAAGAGATAAAATGTCTAAACTTGTGGGAAGTCAAAGTAGTGTATCTTCATAGATTATGGTCACGAACACTTTGATTATAGATTATGGGATCCAGTGAGTAAGAAAATAATTAGAAGTCAAGATGTGATTTTTCTTAAAGACCAAACTATTGAAGACCTTGAGAAGACAGATAAGCCTATAACAACTATTAGATGTTCTGCTAATAATAAACCTAGTCCTTTCACTAGACCTCTTGTTAACGAGAAAGATGTACAAGTTGATAATGATGGTAATGATTTACATGATAAACCTACACCTCAATGTGAGGCGCCAGATGCAGAAATTTTACCAGATGTTGAAATTTTACCTGAACCACCAGTTGAACTTGAATTGAAAAGATCTACTAAAAAGCATCATCCCTCTCAAAGATACTCTGCTCATGAGTATGAGATGAACACTGAGATTAAGGATTCAGAGAGTTTCCAGGAAGCTATATCTGATGAGCATAAAAAAAATTGGTTGAAGGTCATGCAAGAAGAAATAAAATCCTTGCATGAGATCATACGTTTTAATTGGTAATACTACCAAAGGATAAGAGAGCATTCAACAATAAATGGGTGTTTAAATTGAAAGAAGATGAAAATGTTTCATAGCCAAGGTACAAAGCTCAATTAGTTATGAAAGGATTTGAGTAGAAGAAAGGTATTGATTTTGAAGAGACTTTCTCTCTAGTTATAAAGATGTTCTTTATTCGAATTGTGCTTGGATTAGCAGCTAACTTGAATTTAGAGGTTGAGCAACTTAATATAAAGACTGCATTTTTTCATAGTGACATAGATAAAAAAATTTATATGCAAGCCCAACGTTAGTTGTAAAAAGCTGTTAAGTCTGCAGAATTTCATATTTTGACACCAAACTTCAAACGCGAATAACTTTTTCGTTAAAAATTATTTTTAGTCCGTTGTTCGAACGACATAAACTTACGGATTTGATTTTTATTTGAGACAACTTTGACAAAATTTGAGAATTCAGAAGCCACATTATGTCCTGCCAAAATTAGTCAAAAATCGAGTTTTACCAAAAGCACCAAAAACCTCTACTCTTTCCAAATCCTCAATTTTAAAGTAAAGTTTTATATCTAAAACTCTCCAAAACATACACACATACCTTCCAACCACCTCACCTCATATCAACACCCAATCTTCCTTCAATCATTTAACAATTCCACACATACATTCAACAATTTTCCTCAACCAAGCAAACAACAACTATATTCTTACATATCAATCTACCATTATCACAATCATCACTAACAACACATTCTCATAAATAAACTCAAAATTATCACCAAAGTTACTAAACCTTAACAAGTTTACATAATTCAACATATCCTATGGTCAACTAGCCTACGTTTTCACGTTATATTACATATTATCAACGAGAAACCAAAATCATACCTTATCTGATTCTTTCCTAAGCCTAGAACACCTCAAATATCCACAATTTACAAGCTTCAAGCCTCCACCAAATGAATTTTCAGCTCCTAATACTCAATTCAAGTCTCCAACTTCATTAATTTAGTTCCAATTCAAATAATTCAATCTAATTCCACACAAATATCACTAAAATTAACATTGAGTTTGCTATTCCAAAAATTTCATAAGAGTTAGAAATTCCTCACCTTACCAACGAACATTTGGGGCAAGACTCAACAAACTCCCAAAGCTAATTTGATCCTAAACATTAAGATTTCACAATACTCAATACCAATGATTTAAAATTTTGAAATTAAAGAGGGTGAAGGATTGGGTGAGAAATGAAACTTTCTTACCACTTTGTTCGGATGGATTTGTAGAGCTCGACGCGGTGGTCACGTAGCCATAAATTGTGCGGCGATTGGAGCTCTGGATTGAGAGATAAGTGGAATTGAATGTGAGGTTAGGGTTTTTTGTTTTTGCTTTGCTCCCCCTTCCCAAAATCAACGTGCTTTTCTTTGATGAAGAAGGGAGGAATGGCTGAGGCCAATAAGTGAGCGTGAATGGGTTGGGTCTGGTTCGCCTGGTTCGGCCTAACGGTTTAATTTTAGGCCAAATTTTTTAAAATTAGTATTAAAATTCGTATTTTAATTATTTTTACTTTTTCAAACTATAAAATTTAATTTTTTAATTTATTTAAATAATAATTTATTTATTGGCTAATTATTTATTATTTTTGTAGAGTTTACAGAAAGCATCAAAAATAATTTTTTCACAACCTATACAATTAAATAGGCAACTCCAAAGATACTCCAAGCAGCAAATATAATTGCAGGAATTAAACAATCAAACACCGAAATTTTTATCGTGAAAAATTCCTCCAAAAGAGAGACAAAAAGACTCACGAGACCTAGTTTAGTAAAATCTTCCACTATCAAAATAATAGATACACAATCAATTTTTTTAGTAGCACTAGAGCATCTCAATAATCAACAAAAAATATCATCAAAATCGATAGAGTAAACATAAATTCTCCATAAAGTAGATTTCTCAAATCAGACAAAAAATAATATAACTAGTAAGTTATATCATAATGTTCATCTTTACACTAAGAACAACATATTAAAATTTCATAAGAAATGAAACAAACCAATTCAATAAGAGTTTATTATAGCTACCTTTTTTTTCTTTTCTTCTTTTTCTCTTCATTGATCTCTTCTTCTCTTCGCATTCTTTGTTTCTTTTTTTTTTCTTGTGTGTGATAATACACACTTTTTTTTTTACTCCACTTTTCTTTCTTAATTATTTTTTTTATTTTAAATTGTGAACTCTATTTAAATTGGGGATCCACCAACAGAAATTAACGTGGATTCTGCTGCAACTGTTCAATTATGCTTACAGGATCTATACGAGTTGCACTCCTCAAGATCACTCGTAGCAACTTTTAAGAGGTATTGTAACGAACTTCACAATTAGATTTTTCTTTATGAATATAAAGAGGCTAATAATTATGTAGATAAACTTGTATTTTTGTTATAATTTAGTTTATGGCTGTCATATTTACTTTATAGTATCCGCTTGCATTTTTCTGTGTTTCTATGTTGATTTGGTTAGGACTGTTCTTTCTAGAGTTAATTTTGGTGCAGTATTTTTTTTAGACGTTTAGTCTCATTGTTAATAAAAAAATTGTTAGAATTAAAATATCTAATTTTGTTTTTAATTAAAAACTGATTTAGAGTATGCTTTATTTTATTTAAGATTAACACTATCATCGTTGTTAGCATTTTAAACAAACAAGCAAACAAATTACCATTGTGATTAGCTTCATCCCTAGTATTATCAGATCATAATAGACGAGAATATTGATGAATATTAATACTAGAGTCTTTTATTTATACATTTTTATTTTATATTTATTTATTTTACAACAATTTTAACTTTTTTTTAATATATTAAAATATAAATTAATATATTTTGGACTATTTTAATATATTAAAAAGATAAAAACGATCGTTATTTTGAAATGAGACGAATAATGGATAAGTCTTAATGTTTCATTAATGAATAATAAAAAGATTCTTTTTACTAGTACTTTAAATGTTTTCTGATTTTGAAGAAATAAATTCATTTTTGATAGAACTTTAGTGCCTGAGGAAAGGAATATTCATGAGCTCACGTTTCATATGACAAAGGACTACATATCATCTAGCTCAGTTTGAGTTTGCAAAGAGGGAAGGGCAGCTTGGGAAGGTAGTTGGAGGGATAATGATGCGAGGTTCATTGCTTGGTTTAATGTGAATCTTGGTTGTTGTTCAGTATCATTAGTTGAGTTTTGGGGTATTTTGTTTCGTTTAGATTTAGTGTTGAATATAGATTTTTATGAGGTTGAAATTGTTAAAAAACACACTAGAGTATCATTTTATAATTTTGGATTTTATAGGAGATCATATGTTCTAAATTTAGTTTACATTAATTTTTATACTATAAATGTTAAAACACTAAGACGTGCATCATATTTTATTACTTTTATTTATGATTATTCTCAAAAAATATGGACTTTTGTTTTAAAATTTAAAAATCAGTTGATCCGCATCTTCAAACACTTTCATACAAGTGTTGAAAGAGAAACAGTAAAAAAATTAAAATGTGTTCGAGCAGATAATGGTAGTGAATATAGGAGTCTGTTTGAATAGTATTGCAAAGGGCATGAGATTAAATTTGAGAAGACAGTTTCTAAAACCCCTTAACATAATGGAATTATTGAGAGAATGAATCGCACTATTAATGATAGAGTCAGGTATATGCTCTCTCATACAAAATTGCCTAAATTCTTTTGGGGTGAAACAATAAGGACTACAGTAGATTTGAACAATCTTTCTCCTTCAGTTTCACTAAATGGTGATGTTCCAGAGAAAATTTAGAGAGGAAAAGATGTCTCCTATAGTCAATTGCGAGTATTCGGCTGTAGAACTTTTGTTCATATTCTAAGAAATAAAAGGTCTAAACTTGTGGAAAATCAAAGTAGTGTGTCTTCATGGATTATGGTCACGAAGACTTTGATTATAGATTATGGGATCCAGTGAGTAAGAAAATAATTAGAATTCAAGATGTAATTTTTCTTGAAGACCAAACTATTGAAGACTTTGAGAAGACAGATAATCCTATAACAACTATTAAATGTTTTACTAATAAGCCTAGTCCTTCCACTAGATCTCTTTTTAATGGGAGAGATGCA
Organism: Arachis ipaensis; assembly: GCF_059453495.1. Taxonomy (NCBI): domain Eukaryota; kingdom Viridiplantae; phylum Streptophyta; class Magnoliopsida; order Fabales; family Fabaceae; genus Arachis; species Arachis ipaensis. The sequence continues at coordinate 111,483,308 of NC_142437.1, forward strand.
CAAATTGATAATGATGGTAATGATTTACATGACAAACCTACACCTCAACATGAGGTGCCAGATGTAAAAATTTTACCAAATGTTAAAGTGAATCACCAATTGAGCCTGAATTGAGAAGATCTACTAGAAAGCATCATCCTTCTCAAAGATACTCTCCTTATGAGTATGTGACGAACACTGAGATTAAGGAGTCAGAAAGCTACCAGGAAGCTATGTCTGATGAGCATAAAGAAGATTGGTTGAAGGTCATGCAAGAAGAAATAAGACTCTTACATGAGAATCATACGTTTGAATTGGTGATGCTACCAAAGGATAAGAGAACATTCAAGAATAAATGGGTGTTTAAATTGAAAGAAGATAAAAATGTTTCATGGCCAAGATACAAAGCTCAGTTAGTTATGAAAGGATTTGAGTAGAAGAAAGATTTTAATTTTGAAGATATTTTCTCTCTAGTTATAAAGATATCCTCTATTCGAATTGTATTTGGATTAGCAGCTAACTTTAATTTAGAGGTTGAGCAGTTTGATGTGAAGATTGCATTTTTTCATAGTGACATAGATAAAGAAATTTATATGAATTTATTAGAGGGTTTTGAAGTTTAATAAAAAAAGAGCATATTTTATACAAGTTGAAGAAGAGCTTATATAGACTGAAGCAAGCGCCAAGACAGTGTACATGAAATAGTGTCACAACCACAACTTCTCAACTATCAGGCAAAGAACTCAGCAACAACAAGACTTGCAACTCATCATTTAAATTGATGTCATTATTTGTCAGTTAGTTTACAGTCTCCTAAAAAATGATCAAGTCTCAATCATTGATTTACCTTTAATATATTTTATATTGACCAGCTTCCGAATCAGGAATGCTTTGTTTTACACGTTCTTCGTCTCATACAGTTTTTTCGATTTCTTTCACATTTTCTCGGCATTAATTTTGGTGTCAACATGTGGATACACACTAAAATCAAGCCATTGCCTAATCAAAGCAACTACTTTCCGATTCAATTTTTTCCATTCAACATCTGATTTGGTATCTTTGAATTTATCTCCATCTATAGGATCATACAAGTCCTTATTATACAACATATCTTCCATGAGGATCTTTTAAATCGAGTAATTTTTGAAATTCAATTTGACCATATTGGGTCTCTGAATATTTTTCTCTATTTAATCAACACAGAAATAAACAAATAAAGCTCTGGATACCACTTTATTAAAAAAAAATTGAGGTTCAGACAAGAATCTGCCTGACAACGAAAGTACGAAAAATAATTTTTTTCACAACATATATAATTAAATAGGCAACTCCAAAGATACTTCAAGTAGCAAATATAATTGCAAGAATTAAACAATCAAATCCAAAATTTTTATTGTGAAAAAATCCTTTAAAAAAGAGACAAAAATTTCACAGAACCTAATTCAGTAAAATTTTCCACTATCAAAATAATGAATACACAATCAATCTTTTTAGTAACACTAGAGCATCTCAATAATAAACAAAAATATATTATCAAAATTGATAGAATAAACATAAATTCTCTATAAAGTAGGTATCTCAAATCAAATAAAAAAAATTAATACAACTAATAATTATATCATAATATTCATCTCTACACTAAGAACAACATATTAAACTTTCATAAAAAATAGAATAATTTTACTAAATTAATAATATATTAGAACAGTCATTTTTTTTCTTTTTTTTTTCCCTCTCTTTGTTGATCGCTTCTCCTCTTTTCACTCTTTGTTTCTTTTCTTTTTTTTTTTTCTTTATGTGTGTGATAATACACATCCTCTCATTTTTTTTACTCCACTTCACTTTCTTAATAATTTTTTTCTTTTATTTTAAATTGTGAACTCCATTTAAATTGTGAATTCTGTTGCAATGATTTGATTATACTTACAGAATCTATACAAATTATACTCCTCAAGATCACTCATAGAAACTTTCAAGAGGTATTGTAACGAACTTCACAATTAAATTTTCTTTCATGAGTATAAAGAGGATAATACTTACATAAATGAATTTATATTTTTTGTTATAATTTAGTTTAGAGTAATTGTCCAAATTAGTCCCTAAAGATTTTAAAAGCAAATATTTTAGTCCCTAAAAAAAATTAATACACAGATCAATCTCCCAAGATTTTACTCTGACAGACAAATCAGTTCTCAGTTCATTTTCTCGCAGAGTAATTACTCAGATCAGTCCCCAAAGATTTTAAAAGCAGACATTTTAGTCCTTCAAAAAAATTAATATACAGATCAATCCCCAATGTTTTTCTCTATCAGACATAACAGTCCCTGTCCATTTTACTTTTACTATATATCGACCTTTATTATTATTAACTTAGCTTTGTGCATGTGGACTATGACACTAGCACATTAATACACTCTTTTCATTAGAAACAAGTAAGGTGAATAATGATATTTTGAAATTTAAATTAAAATATTTTTTTAATACAAACATATTTTTTAAAATATGACATCTTTTGATTATATTAAATACAAAAATATTAAATAGTTTCAACTTTAAATTTTTTTGTAGAATAATCTCTAATAATTTTATTGATTATTATTATTATTGTTGTTGTTGAGTGAATATATATATATATATATATATATATATATATATATATATATATATATATATATATATAAAAGAATCTAATGAATAAATTTATTATTATTTTTATCCAAGAAATACAAAAAATTATAATAATAATAATAATAATAATAATAATAATAATAATAATAATAATATTTTTTTTGGATGGAAAACTGTTATGTCTGATGGAGAGAAATGTTAGGGATTGATTTGTGTATTAATTTTTTTTAGAGACTAAAATATTTGCTTTTAAATTTTTTGGAGACTGATCTGAGTAATTACTCTGTCGAAAAATGAACTGAAAATTGATTTATTTGTCAAAATAAAACTTTAGAGATTGATCTGTGTATTAATTTTTATGTGGGACTAAAATATCTTCTTTTATAATTTTTGAAAACTGATTTAGTTAATTACTCTATAATTTATGGCTGTCATATTTATTTTATAGTATCCGCTTGTATTTTTTTGTATTTCTATGTAGATTTAGTTGAAACTATTCTTTCTAGAATTAATTTTGGCGCAATATTTTTTTTTTAGACATTTAGTCTCATTGTTAATAAAAAAAATTGTTAGAATTAAAATATCTGATTTTTTTTTAATTAAGAACTGATTTAGAGTATGCTTTATTTTATTTAAGATTAAAACTATCATCGTGATTAGCATTTTAAACAAACAAACAAATTATCATTGTGATTAGCTTCATCCCTACTTCCCTAGTATTATCAAGCCAAAATAGATGAAAAGTAATGTTCACTATCATCCAATAAAGTTTGACTTTTACCGAGAGACAGACGGTTAGAGGAGGAAGTGACAACCATATACCAATGTTGGCCTTGGTGGCTTGCTGCAAATTTAAATTTAAATTTTACATATACGACAGTAACTTTGGCTTCTGTATTGTAATGAATTAACTATTATTAATTCAAATATAAAATAAATAAAAATATTAATATCTAATATTTATGTTTTTATATAATAAACTTTAGATAATTTAATTAGAGTAAAATTAGAACACTAATTTTTAATATTAAGACATTTTTAAATTTTTTTTTTAATTTTATATCTTAAATCATAAATTCTAAATTGATTAATATTGACTCATTAAAAATTAATTTCTTATATCTTTTATTTATTTAACAACATTCATAATAAAATTCTAATTATATTAACAATAATATTTTTAATCTATTGTCACGTTTTAAAATCGTAACTATAAGTATAAAAAATAAGCTTTGATTTATGATCACCGTTTTTTAGTAAAAATCACTATTTTCACCGTGGTTAATATTGTCATGATGACCATAATTTAATGATCATGGTTTTTTAAACAAAGATTATGGTCTTCTTCTTAGGAAAGGAAAAACGTAACTATAAATAAAAGATCACGTTATTTTTGTGCAACTTTTGCTCATGCAAATTTCGTGTCCGCTCTGTTCCATTGTCGGATACAATTAAAATAAAAAAGTATAGGATACTAACATATTATTTGTCAATTTATTATTAATAATAATTAATTATTATATTTTAAACACATATATAAAGAGACACATTCAGAAAAATAAAGACACTTCTATTAAACACAGCTTTAAAAAAAATATTTTTATTAGACATATCCATAAAGACACTTTTATTAAACACAATTATAAATAAGAGTTGGTAGAAGTTGGTAGAAATGCTGTTGGTAATGTAGCGGAATTAAATTAAAATAAATTTACTGTATATTAAATCCATTGAAAACTTTCTATCTCTTTTACAATCCATCATTTATTTTTTCTTTTTCGTTTCTCTTTATATATATATCACATTTTAAGCGAAATAAACCACATCTTCTCACTAAATTATTATATATTTGATCAATATTTCTAAGCCATGCAGGACAATAGCATCATTATATATTTATATTGATGCTTTAAATTCTAACCCTACAACCTTATATGAAATAATGAGGGGATGCGGATTGGACCATTTCTCTGAATTGATAATAAGAAATTAATTAATGGATGGTAGAACATTTCTTTCAACTGTGTGCGGCCACACCACATGCAAAGTTCCCTTTGCCTGAATAAAAAGGTTTTCATGTAACAACAAACTTGTCAACTCAACTCTCACATATCAAATAAAACACCATCACTTTAATTAATTTGTATGTGTGGGTGCATGGAATCGAACTCAAAAGATTAGGAACAAAGGTTGACACAATCTTCATCTTGATCGATGTATTATTTAATTTCTATTTTTATTTTAATCATTTTTATTTTTAAGATTGGTTTGTGAAGTAAAAGTTGAATATATATTAGATGTAAGTACTTAAAGCCATTATAATGATAAATAAAATTAATTTTTCTCTTTTGATAGTATAAATGCGCTACAAGTATTCACACCGATATCAATTATTGTTGTCAATTTTTTTTTAATGGAAGCTTGATCTGATCTGAATTGAAATTTTTTTTTTTTACAATTTCTTGCATTAAAGTTTTTTACCAAAAATTCGACTCACATATATTTATGCATATCGATGTGAATGAACAAAATGAAATATTTATATATATATTTATTATCACGTCAATTCTAACATTAAATTTAAATCTTATATTATTTTTAAATTAAATCAAATCATATATCAATTTCAATCAAATTCAATTAAAATTTTATTTAAATTTAAATTTAAAATTTTGAAACCGACAATAAAATAATTAATTATTTTTAATTGATATTTAGTATTTTTTATTATTATATTCTTAATCCTAAGAAAAGGTATAATAATATTTTATTTGGATTAAGATAATTATTTCTTTTGTCAAATCAGCATAATAATTAAATAATGTTTTTTAAGATTAGAATATTTATTGGTGTCGGATTTTATAGTTTTAATATTAAACAGATGATAAATCTGTCATATTAAATTTATTAATTAAGATTAATTTTTAGTAATATTTTTCGATGATCCGACAATATAAAATAATATAATTTTACTAATCTGAATTAAATTAAAAAAAAGTATAATTCATTCTGTATTTTTAATCCTTGGTTAACTTTTAGAGTGTGACATATAATTAACTATCAAACTCTAATTTTTTTTATTATTATTATTATAATAAATTAATGAATGACAAAAAATTAATTTATTAATTCGTTTAACTCCCATGGTCAATGCTTAGCTTTATTTAATTCAGACCAATGTTCTAAAAACCGGGTCGAACCGGTCGAACTGTGAACCGGTCACAAAGACGTTTTAGGCAATCATCAAAATCGCGAAAAATGAAAATCGGAGTTGAACCGATGAACCGGCCGGTAACCGGTCGGTCGAATCGAACCGTGATCCGGCCCGTTTTTAGGCTAGGCACAAAATGCTGCCGTTTCAACGAATGAAACCCTAAATCAATGTTCTGAATCCCTATTCCCTAATTGCCATTGCCTTCGGCCCTTCACAATTCTTCTCATCGAGCAAGGTTCTGAGAAGTGAGAACGCCATCGAACGCCATCACAGTCTCACATAGCCAGACGGGTTCGGTGTCGAGCAGTCACCTCCGTCGCGCAGTCACCTCCTTCGCGCAGCAGCCGTCGTTCGTTGGAGCTTGGAACGGCCACCTCCATCGCGCAGCAGGCGTCGTCCCTTGAAGGTGCTCCACCACTGGTCAGTTCACTCGGCGTCGCTGTCTCCCAAGTCCCACTCTCCCTATTGCTGTATTGCATGTTCGGTCGAGCTTCCAGAATCCATAGTTTCAGGTAACTTTTTTTTTTAGTTATGAAGTTATGATTGTTTGATTGAATCATTGAATAACTGTTGCATGATGAACTCTGATACTGTGAAGGTGCGAACTGAGAAGGTGCCTTCGCTATCTCCAACCGCCTCACTCTCACTCTCCCCGTTGCATGATCTGTTGAAGCCTTGAAGGTGCCTTCGCTGTCTCCCACTCTCCCTGTTTTATTTTTCTTTGAATTGTGTATTGTGAAACTGTGAACTGATTCAACATTCAACTGATTGGAGGGAGCTAAACTGTACTGTGATTATTGATTAGTGATTACTGAAACTAAACTGTGATTCAACATGATGAACACTGAAACTGTATTGGATTGTATTGTTATTGCTCTGTTGTGTCTGTTCTGAAACTGATTAGTGATTTTCTGAATGTGAAATCAATCAAAGAAATTGATTTTGTGTTGTCAAAATTATTACTAAAATGGGTTTGTTACTCTACTGCTGCTGTTTCTTAATTTATGAGTATACTGTTTTTGAATTTTTGTTGATAGATTTATTGATTTCAAAGTTTAGGGTGATTATTTGTTGCTGTGTTTTAATTTTAAACCAAATTGATGCTTTCAAAAAAATAACAAACAGCATATGTCCCATGTTATTGATTTAGAGCAAGGAAATCATGAAGATGATGCTGCTGTTTGAGGTCTTGGGAGTGTTGTTGATGATGGTAGTGTATTTCCTCTTATGCAGAAGACAGTGGTTCAAGCCACTCTCATTTCTAATGTTTTTTACTTCATTCTTTAACTGTAAAATTTGGTTTCTGATGCTTTTTAATGCTAAATTTGATTGATTCTGTGGATATTTAGACACCCTTTTATTTATGATTCATGAAATTGAGAATTGGATTGTTTGGTACTGCTCTATCTGTATACTTGTTCTATGTCTTGGTGTTGAGTCTCACAAATATTCTTAATTACTTACAACTGTGGTTTCCTTCTTGAATGGAATTTTATTTTTCCAAAAGAAATCATAGAGGATTAGGATTGTGGATTTTTTAATTGAGTGATGAATGTAAAGCTGAAGATGAGATGACAAAAGTGCTTGGAAACATATATTTTAAGAGAGTTTAAAAATTTTTTTGAGTTTGTAAATTGATAAGATCATATAGTTTTAGTGTGGTTATGTATATTTTATTTATTATTTCATTATAAAATGGTTTTTTCGATTCAATTACGGTCGAACCGATTAAACCTGAAAACCAGTGAACTAGTAGCTAAAACGATTCAATGACCGGTTCGATTTTCAAAACCTTGTTTCAGACTCAGCCATTATTCGTAGTGATCAAACGTATTGCTTAGAATTAATGAGTTTTTTATTGGCTATTTATTGATTTTATAAATATTTAAATCATATTAAGTATCTATTCAATTAATATTTGTAAATTATCATCATAATAGTCGTAGGTTAAAACTAAAATAACTCTAATATAATGTATTTTTTTTATCAGGATATCTTATTAATAAATATACAATAATGATAATAATTATTAGAAATTTCCATTACAAGTAAGCTCAATCTTGTTAAATACAAATCTATTAACATAGGATTTATGCGAAATCCTATTATGCATATTTGTTATATTTTATTTTGTTATCTTAAATTTATATATAGTTTCATCACACTCAGTTCAAAAATTAAAAAAAAAAAAAAAACCAAAAAAATATAGCTTCATAACTAATGGACGAGATGCACACAAACCAACTTTTGTAGATCATAGCGTAAAGAAGGACTAAAACACCAAATTAAAACGGTCCTTTTAGATTTATAATTTTTACTATTTTAGTTCCTCAAATTTAAAAGTAATTATATTAGTTTTTAAAAAATAATTTTAAATATTATATTGGTTATTAGATTTTTTTTAGTACTGAATTAGTAAATAAAGTGCTAAATTGGCTCTGAATTATCACACTAAATACAGGATTAAACAGCGACATTTTGTTTTGACGCTTAAACAAGATAAAAATGAAAAGACGAATAAGAGTTTATATGATGTGCAAATTATTTTCTCTCCTCATTTTCTAAAACGACCATATTTTTGCGTTGTTTAAGCAATTAAGTGTCAAAACGAAAAGATTCATTTAACTAGGTGTCTAACATGATAAATCACAATTAATTCAGCATTCTATTCATTGATTCAATGCTAAAAAAGACTCAAGAACTAATATAATACTTAGAGTTGAATTTCAGAAGTTAATGTAGTAAATTTTAAAATTAAAGAATTAAAATAATAAAAACTGTAAATTTCAAGAATCATTATAAGATTTAATATGTAAAGAAATTATATTAAATAAAATAACTAAACCTTAAGAAAAAAATTTAACTAAATAAATAAACTATTATTAAAGGAGAGTATCTATAATATGGTTTTTGCTCTCTTGAGACCTCAAATTCATCAATAATTTAACTGATTAATTTTTTTAAAAAATATTTTAATATTACTCAACAAGTCCACATTATTACAGTGTTAGTGCATTATTTTATAATTTTTTCAACTTTTTCGCTTTAAAACAACTTGATCGGTCTATTGATAAATCTCTCATGGAGCACAATTTATTTGCAAGGTCAAAGTTTTTTTCATAATTTTTTAGGCAATTCACTTCATTAAACTAAATGCATATCAGTGGTTAAGAGAATGGGGTTGAATCTTAGCTCCTTTTTTGTTTGATAATACTTGCTGACCTTTGAAACTAATTTTAGAAACTTCTTGTCTTTTTATCTCGTGACTAGCTACGAGACTTTTTCTTTTGTCTTGTCTCCAGCCACGAGACTTTTCTTTTTGTCTCGTCACTTGACACGAGATATTTTCGGTTTTTGCTCCTGTGCAGTAGAAACAGAAATGGAGTAGAGAAGAGAGAAAATTACACCCAGATATATCCTGGTTCAGCTGCTAAGTGCAGTGCAGCCTACATCCAGTCTCCATCACAAACATGATGGAATTTCACTATAATCTTCTTGATTACAGACTGTAAAGTGCTAACCCAACTTACAAGGGGATTCCCACAGAATCATGAAACACAACATAGATGAACAAAGGAACTCTAAGGACATCTATGACTTTTTCTTTTAATTTTGCACTCTCTGCCTTTTTCCGCTCTATAGCTCATACAAACCTCACTGTTTGCCTTTTTCCATGAGACTCAAGACATGACAAAATTAAACAGAAAAATTATAAAACAGAATACATTGAAGGAGAAGAGAAATCTGTTAGCTTAGGTAGCTCTGAGAACTCTGTGCCTTGCACTCTCACACTTTCTCCTTGCTCCAAACAGTGGCTGTTCTCTCTTTTTATAGAAGAGGGAAGCCTCCACTTTTGAAGCCAAAAACCAAGCCAACTTCTTCTTCTCCAAGAACAAAATCGGTTCGGCCAGAAAGAGAGAAGAGATAATCCATGCAAAACCCAACATGCAATTACCTCTAGTCCTTCCTTGGTCATCACTCTTCATCAATTCGAGCGCTCTATCCTTGGCTTGCTCTCCAAGATGAATTTCTGGCTCTTGATGCTTCATGATGATGATGACTTCTTCTGCTCCACTTTTGCTTCCTTCCTCACGTAGCCACCCTAGCTACCTTCTGTGATGAATGAACCCAAAAGTAGTGACAAGCCATCTTCTCCAAGATCTTCTCCTTGCTGGCCGCCGAATCTCCTTCTCCATTTTTGGTATGGAGGAGCTAAGATCTCGTCACCATATCTTTTCTTTCATGGTTGCAGATCTTAGCCACTACATTTTTTATGTTTTTTTGCCATCATTGTGATGGTCTTGATGCATGTAGCTTCTTCTTTTTTCAGATAGCTTAGTGTAGCTTCCATGGTTTGCTGGGTATTGTCCGAAAGAGAAGAAAGAATGAATGAATGAGAGAGAAGAAACAAATGGAAGAGAAGTAATTAAATGAAGTTAAACAAATTAAAAGGTTGCTTTTACTTCCCTTGCTTGAGTGGCGTGCTGCACAAAGTAAATCAATCATGTCACTCATACTCTCTCTCTCTCATTTATGTTTCCAATGCATGTATTAATTCTCTTCAATAAAACTTTGAGTTCCATTACATGCTTAAAGAAGTGATCCGTTGAAGGCCTCAGCAAATGACAACATTTGCTTTCCTGATGAATTATTTTCGGATCATTCATTGGGGCTTATAGCAAAACATGATTAACTTGGACTTGTAGCAATAAAGGATCAATTTGGCCCAATAAAAATAAACATTGTTTCAGCCATTATGATCACAATGGTTTAACATCAAGGCTGAATGTAAATTGTTCCAATGGGCTTGCTTTAATATTTTTGTTATGTTCGGCCCATAAAGGAATCTGCACAACAAAAATTATTATAATTAACATACTTTAAAAAATAAATTAATAATTTTACTGTTAATAATGTTTGATCATCATCAATTTAAATTAGAGTTTTCCAAACTCATCAATATCAATATTATCTGAATGTCTCAAACTAAAAAATATAACGTCAAAATCCCAAAGCACATTTTTATATAAATCGAATTGATTAAATTCGATTTACTAAAACACGAAGTAAATTGAATCTAATGGATTCGAATTAGGTGAAAAACGTTGCTGAACAGAAATCTAATGGCTAAATCCAATCTATTAAATTCAATTTACTCTTACTTATAAATCGAAATAAATTCATTCAATTTGTTGCCATTTTAACCATATACTTAAATCGAATCCACTTGATTCGATTTTTGTTCAGCAATGTTTTTCATCTAATTCGAATTTATTGGATTCAATTTATATAAAAATGTATTTTGAGATTTTGACGTTATATTTTTTTTATTTAAGATATTCAAGTAATATTGGTATGCATCTGATTTAATGAGGTGAATTGTCCTAATTTTTTAAGGAAAACTCTCTTAAAAAGGGTGACATCTATCATACTCTTTAACACTCTACTAAGAAATCTTCAATTGTTTGGCTTCCTCACCTAACCATTGTTTTTTTAGAAAGAAAGAAAAAGAAAAAGGTTTATCACATGAGTTAGCGAAAATGCTACACCTTTTAAAAATTATGACATATATATTATATTATTACTTATAAAGATAATATACCCTATGGCTATGAGTAAGAAGAGTCCATCAACAAATATAAATTAAAAAAAAAAAAAGAAAAGAAAGAAAGAAAGAAGAGTCCATCAAGAAGATACGAATCTAAAATTTTTCTTATCAACATCATTTAATCATATCAACTATGCCTAACTTTAGTTGACACAATTGAACACTGTGTTAAGTCAATTATGAAATTGACTTTAAAAATTAATATATCTAAAAAAATTAGTTATTAAATTAATTATCATATATTTATATATAACTAATTTTTTTTAATATATATTTTAATTTATTTTAATATATATTTTATATTTTATTCGAATAACCAATTTAATAATTAATTTTTAATATACATTTAAGAGAATTATTTTGCTTAAACGAACCCATTGGAGGAAAATAACGTGGAGTCAAATTTTCAGTTGTTAGATCACAATCCCATCCACCTCAATTTTGCAGAGTCATAATTAAATAGTATTATATATTATTATGTTAAGCATTGTATCCATAATTAGCAACTAATCCATGACGGTAAAACCTAGAAAAGCATCATTGGTAATTTCTGACGGTTAGATGAATCCTCCACCACTTTGATCCAACGGATAGGAACTCACAATGATGGATTATAAAGGTGAGTCACCTAACACCTTTCACGAAAGGGTTGTGTCATTAAATTCAAAATCATCGTGCGATATTTATTGAAAGTGGACGAAAATGCCCCTGGTATTATTCGTACCGTATGTTGTATAAGAATACGATAATGTAGGGTCGTTATCAAAGGGGGAAAATGGGGAAGAATGTGCGTTGGGGAATGTGAGAAGAGAACAGAAGATGTAATGTTCACCATGCAGGGAAGCTTACAAATGCTAAGATCTTTGCTCTTTAGTCACACTCTCTACATTTCCGAGGTCACCCTCTGAATCAGTGACATCTTTTCTTTTTCGTTTTTTTGTTAACTCTAACCATTTTTTTTGTTAGCCAAATATCTCCTAATCTAACAGATTAATAATTAATTCATCACGAATTTAAATTTTATTTAAAAATTTATTGTTGGCTTACTGCATATATAAACATATATAAAGTAGAATTTAAACTTTTGATATTTGCTTAAAAGAGATTTATTAACTCTAACAATTGAAACTTTCTTATGGAACATAGTAATGTCAAGAGAATAGTAATTTAACAATTTTTTTTTTAATTTTTATATATTAATCTATATATTATTTTATGTATTCGGTATATTTTTAGAAGTATAAAAGATTTTCAATGAGAATTTTTTTTATTGCCCTATATAAAAGTTCTCTTATCAATACCCTAATTGAAAAATATTTTATAAGACAGCTCCTTAATTGATTTTTTCATTTACTTTAATTTGTCTCTTCTTTTCTCTTATGCTATAATTTTTTTTTATTTTCTTACTCAATTATGTTATTGAATACTCTCCATTCATAAATAACTATAATTTAAAGTTATAATTTCTGTCCAATAAAAAATTTCATTTTATATTTTCAATGTAATATTAATTTATTCCATTTAATTTTATATTTTCCATTATTAATTATTTCAAAATTTAATAAAATAGATTTTCTGCTAAAACAATATTTGAAGTTGGAGTGGATTAAGAATATAATTGAGAAAAAAAGAATTGATGTTACTAAAATGTTTTAAAGGAATAATTATTTGTGGGAAAAAAAAATCATATTTTAAGATTATTGAAAGGTATTTGATAAAGAAGGAAATACTAGAATTTTTTCTTAATTTTCTTAATTTCTGATTTTCGGTGTACGATATCGATCCTTTTGTTTCATTATAGTCGTCCTAAAACCAAACAAAACAAAACAAAGAATAAATATAGAATTTAATTAACTTGTGTTCTACAAACATATTTTAAAAATATAATAATAATTTTTAAATATATTAAATGCATTAAAAATATAAAAAATGTTTTTAATAACTTCCACTGAAATTTTTTATGATGTTTTTAAAAGAAAAATTTTAGATGATAAATATTTTTTTGGTTATGCATTACATTTGAGTTAATACTAACCAAAATTTTTTCTTTTTACACTAAAAATAATTGTCATAAAATTATATTATAAAAGCTTAATAAGCTAGCTGATTGATAAAAATACATAAATAATTATATATTTTATATAACTTTTTAAAATAAATTTTATTAGTTAAGGGGAATTTTGTATTTAAACTTTTTTTATTTTACTTATTAGGTTTAGCTATCATATGTATCTTTATTAATATATAACAAATGCATTGAAAATAAAAATTATATCAATTGATTACTTTAACAAAATGTGTCCTAAGGGGCACATACTAAATGCTTATTTGTTTTAGGTTGAAATAACGTTGATTTTTTTTTTTTTTTTTTGAGGATTAACCTGAATAGAATTTTATATTGTTTTGTTATAAAAATTCTAATTTATGTCATAAAATTATTTATCCTAACATTCTAACCATGATATAGAGAATTACATAAATAATTATATGTTTTTACAGGAATAATTTAATAAATAATTTTTAATTAATTATTTAAAGAGTAAAGTATTTTTTTGCCTTTGAAGTTTGGCAAAAATTTTGAAAATATCTTTAAATTTTATTTTGTTTTAATTTTATCCCAAAAATTTTCGATTTGCATCAAATATGCTCAACGGCTAAATTTTCAAAAAATTGAAGACCAATATAACAATAATGCATGAAAATTATGCTTGATTTACTTGTGTTGAGGGTTGTTCTTATAATCTTATGAAATTGTTGTTAAATTGGTCTTAAATTTTTTTGAAAAATTAGCCGTCAGGGGTATATTTGATGCAAATTGAAAACTTAGCTTCTCGAATAAAATTAAAACAAAATAAAACTTAAAGGTATTTTTAAAACTTTTATCAAATTTTAAGAACAAAAAATATATTTTACCCTTATTTAAAAAAATAACAGATATATTATGAACAAATACTCAAATAGAGTAATTCCTATAATATTAGTTCTTGTTCTGGATTAAATTTGCACATGTTAATCACATTATTAAATAAATTTTAAGAGTTAGTAAAAGAAGAGTTTAATTTTCGCACAATGTTAGTATAAATAGATTTACACATACATTTAATTGTGTATTAACATATAAAAAAAATATAATTTTTAAATTCACGCTATTTACACTATTAGTGTATCAAAATTAAATTAAAAAATAATAAACAATAATTGCAATCAATTTTTTGAAAAAAATCACGTTGGATGAAATATTTTATCACTCATTCCCTACCACCTAAAACCACCACCATGTGAAAACAAACCACCTCCAATATCTATAGCTACCTTGTGATCACTAACACTTCAACCACCACAACCCTTAGCTTCCATCTCAAAACCCGGCCGCCGCCACAAGTTAACTCTAAGACCACCACAAACACTCCTCTTTCTCCATCATAAATCCGCCGCAACAATTGTACACACATCAAAACGCTCAACCTCAATCACCACCAAGAATGCCCTATCGTTGTTTTAGATAAACTTTTTTTCTTTTCTATCTCAATATATATGGTGGTGTTTTTATTTGACGCTTTTAATTTGCCCTATGTTTTGCTCTATATGTCAATCACACAACGCGATGTTTTTATTTGAAATAATCTTTTGTATATCATAGACATTTGATTGAATTTTAAATCGGATGGACTCAAAGAAATTAAAGTGAAAACATTGAGAGCTACTCAGATAAAGACGCTGAAAATGTTTTTTTATAAAGATATTTTTTAATAATTAAAATTTAACACATATAATTGATTAAATCGTGTTATTTTTGTCAAAATTAGACTAGACAAATTGATTTGACCGAAAAATGGTGAATCAAATCTTGAACTGGTCTAAATTAATATTATTTTTTTTAGAGTATATACCCAAATTGGTCCCTAAGGAATTTTAAAGTGGATGTTTTAGTCCTCAACTAAAATTAATCACTCCGTTAGTCCTCAACGTTTTTTGGCGTCAGACCAATTGATCCTTCCGTTAAATTGGTCTGTTAAAGTCTAACGGCGATATCCAACGTGTCACATTGAATTGGTGACACAGATGATAAGAGACACGTGGGAAAGCAGACAACGTAGTCCCTGGGGTGGATTGTACAAAAACGACAATGAAAGATTACAAATAGCCATGAAACGACGTGTGAAATCAAAATCTTCTTCTTCCTCTTGCCAAAACCCTAATTAAGGAAGGCTATAGTGTTAACAATGGCTGCCGTAGATAGTTGTGGAAGTTCATATCGACAGCGAGTTAAAGGTAGTGGTGACGGCAGTGTTAGTAGTGATTCTGCCCACGGCGGTAGGTTCAGAGTCGCCAAAGGAGAAACTCCAAGATGTCATTGTGGAGTCTATGCCATAGTTGTAGAGTCTGGAACGGAGAAAAATCCGAAAAGACCTTTCTTTGGCTGTCCTTTTTACAGGGTAATGTATTGATGATTTTAAACTTTTTTTGTATGTAAAACATGATTTCTGATAATGTTGTACTCTAAACTCTTCTATTTTTATGGGCAGGAGAAAACTCCCCACTGTGATTTCTTTGTGTGGTTTGATAGGGTATTTCAATGTGATGGTCATGGTAGAGAGGATGATGATGCTCTGGCGGAGAAGGTGAAAAAGTTGAAAGAATTGCTTGATGCATTTGAGAAGAAGAATAAGAATGCCGTTGAGAATAGACGATGGTTTGGGTGCTGCAGTCCTGTGTTCTTTTTCATAATAGGATTTATGGTCTGTCTTCTTGTAAGTAGGATTTAGTTAGTTTAAGGAAGATTTTATCTTATGTTATATAGTGTAACAAGTAATTACAGTGTTATCTTTTGTTTATGCAACTCTAATCTGTAAGTGCTAGGACAAGCAATGAACGATGAGTAGATGAATGATGAGTATTTTCTGGATAAAGAAAAGTTGCATTAGAAATGGAATAAAATCAAACATACTTAAATCCAAGTACCATACTTGCATTCCATATAACCAAAGTTTAACAAAAAAAGGTAGCTAGTCTTTACGTTTCTGCTATGAATACTAAGATCTTCCAAAAAAAAAAGGTGCAGTGACATACACTATCAACATAATAACCAAACATAGTCAGACCAGGTTGTCTCAATAAGATGTACTAACAACATAACAAAATATGACAAAGTTGTATTAAACTCATAAAACTACGTTGACACAGTAGGATCAAATCTATTTTGGAAGCCTTAGTCCAGGTGTTGGCATGAACTTGAAGATTCTTGAAGCTGTGCCAGAACTTGTAGCAGCAAGTGTTTCAGGTGATGCTGACTGGATAGGCCTCTGTGGTGCTGCGGAGATGGTTAGGGTTGGAGAAGGTGCTGGAGCAGATGGTGGGGTAGGTGCTGGAGTAGAATGTGGCCTCCTAATTGGTTGTTTAGGTCTTGGAGGCCTAAATGTTGATGGAGGTGCAACATGGCTTGAACTATTGGTTATCTGCTCCTAATAGAACACAAGATAAACAAATCATTAGACATTTTGATCCCCAACTAAATATTTTATCTGACATACAGATCCCCAAATAGATAATTTATTAGGCAAATAGATCCTTAAGTATTAAGCCAATCAGTCACAATCACATTGAAGATCACATGAATGCAGGCAACATGACAACAATATGATTACAACAAATTCAACTGAGATTATACCTGTGGCAGTGGTTGGGGTGCTGTTTGGGAGACTTGGACTTCATCTTGTGATGGTGGAGCAGATGAAGTATTTTTCTTTGCTCTTAGCTGTCCATTTTTCTTAACCTTTGGGGGTGGTTTAGGCCTTGGTGGTCCCTTGCATGTCTTTGCATTGTGACCAGTCTGACCACATTTTTGGCAAGTGACCATGAATGTCCTTCTTCCCTTTGTTGTATCTGGTGAATCCTCAACAGGATCAGGTTTTCTCTTTTTCTTCGTTGGGCGCCCAGGAGGCCTCTTAATGGTGGGTGGCTCCGGAGCCAAGAGACCAGTCTTTTTCCAATACTCCTCTGAGTTGACTGGTCTGATTACATGTTCATACGTGGCTCGAAATGCATCCATTTTGAGCCAAGGGTGCACATAAGGTTCTGGTCTATCACACCTCTTTTGTATAGCTGTCAACGCATGAACACATGGAATTCCTGCTCAACATTATCAGGCAGTAACATAACATCAGCAAAAAATCTAATTCCTACTCAAGATTACATGTTAAAATCACAACTCACAAAAAATGAATAATAGGCCTAATCACCTGTTAGTTGCCACAAGTTGCAACTACAAGTGTGCCTTCCAAGATGCACACCAACTTTCTTTAAATGTCTCTGGACTTCGAATACATTACGATCGTTGTCACCAGTCCACTGAGCTGTCCAGAACTTAGTATCTTTCATAATATCTTCCATTTTCCTCTGCTGAACTGGTGCCAATACTCCAGTGTAAGTGCTTAGAACCTTCTTATGCGTAGCCATTCTCCTCATCAAGTAGCAATGGATCTCTTCCAACATGGTAAGAATGGGTTTTCCCCTGTAATGGTTTATTTTGGCGTTCCAAACTTCAGTCATGTTGTTTGTCACATTATCAAGCTTGGGCCAATGGCTGAAATGAGCTTTGGTCCAGCAAGATGGTTGAAATTTTGCAAGATAAGCTCATGCACGCTCATTCATTCTCTTCAACTGCTGCATGTGATGCTGGAATTCAGCATCTGTGGTACTCCTTGCACATGCCCAAACCATATTCTTCAACCGTTTATCCTTAAACCTTCCTATAAAATTTTTCCAAATGTGTCTTACACAATTTCTATGGTATGCATTTGGCATCACCTCCTGCAAAGCAGGCAGCAAACCCTGCAAGATAGGTGCATGTAGTGTATAAAAGACATACAAAATCTAATAGCATACAAACTTTCAAATAATCAGACACGTAGCTCCCCAACAAAGTCATTTATCAGACACATAGATCCCCGACTAACTCATTTACCAGGCAAATATATTCTTATTTAAACAATTTATCAGACACCCTAAACCTTAATAACTTCCTCAGTCAGTAATGTATCACAAAGTTGGTAAGTTCAAGAGTATGATACTTATTCTAGGTTCAGGAATATGATACTTATTCTAATCATTCCAACATTATACAAAGCAATTCACCCACAAAGTATATCTAAGGATTAGTAGATAATTTTGAGTACATTATTATGAATGAAATTAAGTCTGACTTACCTTCTGTTGGTCAGAGATAAAATTCCAGCCTTTCACTGTGCATTGACCCAAGTCCTCTTGCAGAAGTTGTAGAAACCATTTCCAATTTTGCTTCGTTTCACTATCAACCACCGCATAAGCAATCACATAGAAGTGATTGTTTGCATCCTGACCGACAGCTGACAACAGTTGCCCCCTATAATATCCTTTCAAATGGCATCCATCCAAACCAATCAGCGGTCTGCAGCCAGTCTTAAAACCCCTTTTACAAGCCTCCAGGCAAACATACAACTTGCTGAACAATGGTGGTGAATAAGGAATTGTTGGAATTAATTCCAATAATGCAGTGCTACCAGAGTTACTATCATGTATCTCTGTGAGGTAATCTCTCAATCTTCCATACTGTGCCCTCTCATTCCCAACATACCTTTCTCTAGCAACCCTTAATGCTCTATAAATCATCTTGTCACTGCACACGACATTAATCTTCCATACTGTGCCCTCTCATTCCCTTAATGCTCTATAAATCACTCTTACCCTTCCCTTCAGCCCCATTGATTTTTGGTGCACCTTCTGTAGCCCCTGCTTGCTGACTCACATCTGTAGTGTGTTTTGATCTTGATCCCTCACTAACATCAACAGTAGCTTGCACTTCATCTACTCCAGAGTTATCAGTTACAGTGGCTCCCCTCTTTTCCTTACACTTGGCCTTGAACTTTGCCTTTGCACTCATAGCCTTCTCCTCGCCATTTGCACACTTGCACCTAACTCTCTTCTTGTCATTTTTAACATAAAAAATCCTCCTCCCTTCAGCAATAGTGTAATCCTTTAGAGCTTTCTTGAATTGTTCAAGTGTGGTAAACTCCATGTTCAGCTGGAGTTGAACTTCACCAAAGGCTGCCTCCTCATTGAATTGAGGCCAGTCAAAACCATTTCCCTCATTATCAGATGATTGAGGTGTATCAAAACCCTCTGACTCAAAACCTAGACCATCGGACTCATCACTAAATATCTCACTATCAACCTCCCCTATACCATGTCCAGCAGTAGAAGTAGGCCTGTCAGTGTAGTTGGGCCCAGCTGTGTTATTGGGCCTGGATGTGTGGGTAGGCCCAACAGTGACTTTAGGACCAGCATTCTTCCTTACATTTTTTGCAATTTTTTTCTTGCCAGCCTTCTTATCTCCTTTGTCACCTTTTCTCTTGGTTAAGTTAATGAGCAATTCATCTTCATCATCATCGGTATCACTCTCAAAGCCTGAAGGTGGGGGTTTATAGGCCTCATCTTCAGCACTTTCATAGCTATCATAGCTATCACCATCAGAGATTGGATCATCAGAAAAGACCTCTGCTTCTCTATCCTCATCAGTGTGTTCTTCATTCATGCTATTATTATCATCATCTCCCTCACTGAGATTCATCTCATCTTCTTCCGACCATTCAACATCTTTCATAATTGGGTGGTCAAAAAACAAGTACAACTCATCAGTTTCTTTGTCTTCCCTCTTTGCATCACACATCTCTCCAATTTCTTTATCTCCATAAATAGGGTGTAAGCCTGCTTCCATGCTAGGAGCTCTTGGATCATACCAACACATCTTCTTGAATTCATGGTAGCCGAATTCTTCAAACAACTTCTTCAAGTCAAAGTAATTCACTAAGTCCAGATCCATCGGAGGAAACTTTTTACATTGCCATTAAGATACAGAAGTTCACCCTTGTTATCTTTGACAAAGCTCCCCCCATGTTGAAACACAGGGGTAACCCACTCAGTCATCTGTAATTTACAAATATGGAATACCACTATCAATATCAGAAAACTAAACATTACCCTTAATCAGATAAAATTTAGATAACATTTCATCAACACTAAATGTTACTCTAACATCTTTTATTTGGGTAAATGTCATAATCAGCTTAATACATCAATGCAATGTGTTCATCACTTCATATTGTGTCTTTTTCATGTTAACCTCGTAAATGTATGCACCACAACACTTATCAGTAACCCATGTGAGACAGTATCAAAGCATCAAAAACAACTTTTATTTCCAGCAACTAATGGTATTCTAACAAAAACAACTACTACATGATCACACCGTTAAACAATGTCAACAATGATCAACTATACCATCAACAACTTAATCGATAAACTCATCACTATACTAACCTCGACCAGTGGCCGTGGCGAGCGAAACACTCACAGGGGAATTCTTCCGCAATAATGCTGACTCGTTCAAATCCTAGCGTCGACAACAGCAACAGAGGTGGTCGGAGGACTACAGCTTGACGTGGTGGTGGCTTCCTAAGTAAAACCTAGGAGAAGAGAAGGAGTTCAGAGTAATTTTATTTTCGTGGAGGGAAGGCAAAAAGATGCTTCAGTTTTGATAGACTCTTCCTCTCACAGAACGACGTCGTGCCCTATTCTAAAATGCAGCGTTTTGTATCAATCTGGCTAAGGACCAATTCGTCCGAAGGAAACACGTGGAACTTCACTGCTGACTCATCACAGTCACACGACACATCACCTCCTTCCATTAGTGGTTAACGGAGATGAGAAAAAAAAGGATCAATTTGTCTGACGCCAAAAAACGTTGAGGACTAACGGAGTGATTAATTTTAGTTGAGGACTAAAACGTCCACTTTAAAATTCTTTAGGGACCAATTTGGGTATATACTCTTTTTTTATAGAAAATAACTACAATACCCTATTATAGAAAATGACTAAAATACTTCTATTATATATATTAATTTTGAGAATCCTAAATTTTAGTCCTTTATTTTTCTATCGTAGGGTTAGGATTTAGAATTTTTAAAATTAATATATATATATATATATATAATAAGAGTATTTTAATCATTCTCTATAATAAAGATATTGTAGTCATTTTTATTAAAAAAAAAATTATTTAGACTAGTTCAAAATTTGATTCACCATTTTTTCGGTTAAATTAATTTGTCTAGCCTAATTTTGACAAAAATAACATGATTTAATCGATTATATATGTTAAATTTTAATTATTAAAAAATATTTTTTAAAAAAGACATTTTAGACGTCTTTATCTGAGTAGTCCTAAAAAGATTATATTACTAAGTCGTAGGGAAGGAGCAAGGCAATTGATGGAGGGGCCAAAATGTTTAATTATTACACTAAACACATACAAATACATGTTAAAAAATTATTATTTTTTAATCTATTTAGGACAATACATATATTGATTATAATAGCAAATTAAGCTATTTCATATTAAATAAATTATATAATTGTGATATCATTTATTGTCATAAATGATTAATTGAATAAGTTATTGGTTAAATGACACAGTTATTCCCTACACTTTGAAATTATAAATTAGTCTCTAAACTTTAAAAGTTTGTTATTGGATTTCTAAAGAGAATTAAAATTTGTAATTTAATCCTTACTGTTCAAAAGGTGTTGATTTAACAGAATATCCAGCATATGCTGAGAATATCCAGCATATACTGATAATATCCTGTTAAAATAGAGAATATACTTAAAATATTTTGTTAAATCTAACATTTTTTGAACTTTGGGGACTAAGTTACAAATTTTAATTTTTTTTAGGGATCCAATTACAAATTTTTAAAGTGTAGGGATCAATTTGCAATTTCACTAAAAGTGTAGGGACTAACTGTGTAATTTAACCTAAGTTATTATTACTTTTGATTTGGAATTAAATAAAATTAAAATCAGATATACTATTTTATTTGGATTTTAGAGTTTAATGGGTGTCACACTTAAATATAAATAGTGAATTTAGGGGTTTGGTCTCTAAGACATTAAAACTGCCTCCATAGTCCTTTTTCTATCAGAGGAGTTGTGATTCAGTCCTATGACTCCTATCAAAAATACAAAAGACAGGCTTTGGTTTAAAAAAATCAAACAATCATAAGAGTCAAACTCTCTCAATTATACTCATGAATTCAGGTACGTTTTTGTGCTCTCAAGTACTTCTTTCTTAATGATTTAACATAAATAGTATTGGGATTAAGAAAACCAAGAATTTTCATCAATACACACTACAACACTTTTCATAAATATTGGTAATATTTTTATAACTTTGTGACGGTTTTTAATTGTCGCAAAATGATTTGACGATGCTTTCAAAATCGTTGCCCACTACAATAAAATCCAGCTATACAAGTTAGCAACTGCTGGAATATCCATTACAAATTATATACATACATAATTTTTTATAACTATGTTCTAACAATTTTTATATTTGGGACACCATTCTTGTTACTAAGGATTTTGTTTTTGTTGGAATAACATTTAATTTGAATATTAATTAGTTAGATTATAATTATAATTATATTTAGAAGATTTAAATTAGATAATTATCTTTGTGATTTTTTTATTTGTTTGATAAATAGGTAATACATTATATATATATATATATATATATATATATATATATATATATATATATATATATATATATATATATATATATATTCTCTTGGTTTCTAATAGTTATCATGCTTGTGTATGACTACATATTAAAAGTAGCCAATTTTTAAATGCATTAGTTAAAAAAATGATTTAAATGCATGAATATAATCTTATTGAAGAATATAATGTAAAAATACTAATTTATTAAAATTAAACTTTATTTGTAATTTATAATTGATAAGTGTATTCAATTCCACTTAAATGCCGTTAAAATTCACGTGCAAAATATATATCTCATGATTTCTCAACATATAGTGGGGGACAATTAACTTTTTTATGCTAGCAAGAAGGAGTCATATGAAAGGGAAATTCAATTGGCAATTAGGCAAATGTATACTTGTTTATGATTATTTTGGAAAGTAAAGTTTATTTTGTTTTTATTATTTTATGGTAAAAGTTGATTTTAATTATATCTGTGCTCCGATAAATTCGTGTTAATGCCATTGCATAGTGCAAGTTTAACTCATTAAGAATATTATTAGATACCTACTTAATCATTAAATCGGAGATAAGTGGTAAAAAGTGGTCCAAAAGTAATCATGAAGTTAAAGAATATATTGGTTCCCTTCCTTTAGATAACTGAAATTACTCGGTGTTATTAATAAATAAAAGGGTAAAAATTAACAATAATTTGCAAGACAATAATGCAAAACAGTAATGCTTGTCTCAGTTTCACATGATTATTTAAGCGAGATAAAATATGCTATATATAAATTATTATTTTTTTTTATAATATTATATGAAAAAATATATGGTTTAATGCAATAGTCATGCACTATATTTTAAAGTATTTTATTTTCATTATAAAAATTAAAAATTATATGTGATAAAATACATAATTAGCAATAACGATGTAAAAGACTCTTATTTATTTCTTTTAAAATACTTATGTTAATTTTATTTTGTTATAAAATTATTTATCCAAAATCTTAAATGGATAAATAGAAACACATAAATAATTATCTTTAGCACATTCTTTAGGTAAGCATTTTTTTTTGTGAATTTTGTATATATTTTTTTTGTTTTGTCTCATAGTTATTTAGATTTTTTTTTTGAGATCAAGAAGAATGAAATTTTAGATTTTTAGGTCATAAAAATTTTGGTATTATATTCTAAAAAATTTAAACTGATAAATAGAAATACATAAATAATCATATTTTTAACCTAAGATAGATGCCGATGATCAAAAGATTTGCTGTCCTTAGATATTAAGGCCAATAAATTTATGAGAGAGTAAGAGTGTTTATATGCTGAATAAAATCGGTTTTACTTTGATTTAAATTCGACCATAAATTATGACTGGATCTATTTTTTAGATTTATTTTTTGACTTATAGATCCGATAAAACTTGAATAATTCGATTTATTTCGTACAGAGTTTATATTGGATTAAAATACGAGTCTTAAACCTAATAAAATTGACAAAGAAACAACCTAGATAGCAGAAGATAGATAAAACTACAATAACATTGCAAGAAAATTACATTAAGAATCAAAGTTAATGATCAACAAAATTAATGATAAATAGATCAATATCAACAATGTAACAAAAAAAATATTAAAATTTCTTCAATTTAATGGAAACAATTTTAGTAACAACAATTATCATTCATAGCTTTATACAAAAAAGTAAAGAAAAAGTTTTTACCATTTATAGTTCCTGATAAAATTGTGAAAGAATAAGAAAAAAAAAGAGAAAAAATATTATACTTTGTATTTCTTGATTGAATTGAATTGAAATGTAAATTATGAAGGTAAAACTAAATATATATAGAGCATTGTCCTATGAAAGATAAAAACAAATAAAGATAAAATAAGAACAACTAAAAATAAGATAAAGATAAGATAAGATAATAAAGACTAAAATTGTAATTGAATTTATGTATTCTGTTAAACTGAATTTGTGGATCATGAAACTTCTTTATTGTCATGGATTAAGGTGGAAGAGTAGTTTAATAACTCCATATAAAAAAACAAAATTTTGCCAGCACATGCTAAATCGAATCACAAAAGACACGAAGGTAACAGTAATGAGCATGTTCAAAGCAATGGTTACGGTGAGGGTGTGACACTAAGTTTGTAGTGATGAAGAAGATGAAGTGGTTGGTTTTGGGTGGGAAAAAAAAAGATGATTTTGTGGTGAAAAAAAAAAAAAGAAGAAACAGGAATTTATATGTGCAACAGTAATAAACTCTAGATATTGAATCATTTTTATTTATTTTCAATCGGATTAGATTGGATGACCTAATTTTTTTTATCATAATCTGGTTGAAATATCAAACCGCCGGATAACTAATTTTAAATAAGCTAGATTAAATTTGATTAAAAATGATTAGATTCGATATTTTCATGCCAGGCTTAGTTTTGTGTAACCCTAAATGTATATGTATATTAAGTAGGCTCATTCTTAATGTTAATATAATATCAAATAACATTATTTTTATGGTTGATCCCATAAACAATCTAATGAACAATAATTCCTTTATTTTGAAAAAAAAAAAAAACCCCAATATTTAATTTAATAATTTTAATTAGACGTATTATCTTATATTATATTTTTATATGAGTAGTGAAGAGTGAGTTTTGAGCAGATGTTAACATTCTATTTTTGGATGAGATCCATCACACTACTGTATGAGCATGAGCACACGAAATATGAGACTAGCTACTATAAAAAGCAAATATTAGATGCCTCTAAAATAATTAATAGGGTACGGAAACAGAGGGCTATAAATTATAAAATAAGGTGAAAGTTTATAATAATATAAGATACTCTAATTTTAAAATACATATATAATAATGCTAAGCATGTGTTCCCTCACTATCACCAAATATATATCATATAATTTATTCAATTTAATCAATATTTAATACATTTTTTTGTAAAAATTAAATTAACTTAAAATAAATAAAGAATAAATATTGTTATTTTTATTTCGATAATGTTATTCCTTTTTCGTTCTTTGCAAAATCATGTAGGCATAACATACAATACAAAAAAAAAATATTGACATTATAAAAAATAGGAGTTACAACTATGATGCACGGACACTGAGACAGACACGACGCGACACGGGACACGTCGACACGTAAATTCTAAAATTTTATAAGATACGGGGATACATATATATATAAAATATAAATTATTTTTTAGATAAATAGTAATAATATTTTTATATTTTATTAATATTAAATTATAAATTAATTTTTTAAATTATTTTTAATGTCTTATTTTAATTATATCAAGTATTTAAAATATTTTTTATTTTAATAAATAATAATATATATTATATCTAAATTTATTTCAAAAATATATGTTAAGAATAAGACTGGACGTCTGGACACGCTAACACGCGATGGTATTTAGGTGTGTCCAAACGTGTCTGGAGAAAATTTTTTTATTTTTTATTAAGACACGGTTGGACACAACAGACACGCGTGTTGAATGAGTGTCGGTAAGTGTCGTGTCCGAAATATGTTTGACACGTGGACACAACAACTCAGCGAAGTGTCCGTGCTTCATAGCTAGAGTTACGACATCATTATTCTAAAAAAATAATATAATTAGAAATTTCTTATATCATGTACAATTTTATCACTATATATAAAATAGAAAACAACTAATAACATTATAAGGCTTAAGTGAAAAAAAAAAAAACAACTTTTACGGACGTTCTAAAAAAAATAAGAACGTTGTATATAGAGTAAAAAATAAATTAAGGGGACAAGTTGTTCAATTATATACCCCCAAAAAGCAAAGTAGTGAAATAATGCAATGATAAGATTGGATTAATGAAAAAGAAGGAACAAGTTGAAGACATTAGTAAGGGGAGACTTCAGGATAAAACCCCCTTGCTTACCCAAATAAGACTAAGCATTCATTCTCATAAAAAATAATCATTTGATTTGTTAGGAGCAAATATCATCAGTAGTTTCAATAATAATAATAATAATAATAATAATAATAATAATAATAATAATAATAATAATAATAATAATAATAATTCAAAGTCTCTAAAAGTTGTATACGTAGTATTTTTGAACAGAATGAAAAATTATGGACTCAATAATAATGGTAGTCGGCAGGGGTATTCCAAGGACAAAACTAAGATAAATAGTGAAAATGGAAAGACTAAGACCCACCAATTATTTACTCAATAGTAAAACCAAATGTAAAAATAAAGAAAAAAATTAAAAATAAAAAATTGTCAATTTGGTAGTGGTGGTTACTACTTATTACTAGCATCGTTAACAGTGATGAGCTTTTTACATTGCTCCATTTATAGAAGTTTAGTTTGTTTTCTAAATGAGCAAGTTGTTATTGGTAATTAAAGCATCAATTTATCAAAACTCACATGCAGTTATTAATTATGTATGGTTTAAGTAAATGTAGCTGTCAATAACAAAAATGTTATCAGAGGATTGTCTTATTTAGAAAATCAGTCCATCGCTATTTGATATGATGATGGTGGCGATAGAATAATTGTCTAATAGTAATTGATTTAACTTGTTCAAATAGTTAATTTATTTAGCTGATTAAATAAATATTAGAGAATTGAATTTTATTTTGTATATATAGTAACTAATTGATTAATAATAAACTGTTAAATAATAAAATTTAAATTCGTAACGAATTAATTTTTGACTTATCAAACTGAAAGATACCATAAAAAATATAATTATCTAATAGTAAAGTAGTAATTTAAATGAGATCATTATTTTTAGTTGTTCAAAAAATAATATATTTTAAAAATCGTGCATGAGAGATGTTATTTATCTTTTTGTCTTTATATACTTTTAACTTTTTAGATATTTTATTTGTTGTAAATTTATAATATCACTTATCACATAAATAATTATATTTTTAACATATACTCTTGTGTAAAAAAAGTTTTCATAGTTTATTCATAAAATTTTGCATATTTTTTATTTTTTATAAAAATTAAACTCTATAAATTCATAAAAAATTTAATATTATGTTATAATATTAATTATTTTAAAAATTTAAATTAATAAAAAATACACAAATATTATATAAAATCCACATAACATGAGTTTCATGTTCCAATAATTCAGAAATATGTGGTATTTTGATTTACCCGTCAAAATCAAGATCTAGAATATTTTTCTTTAATCAAATAAGGTTTCCTTTAATGATGTCAACATGTATTATTAGTTAACATAACATTTAAATATTTATTCAAATAACGTGTAGCCACACTTCATTTTCAAGTGTTGAGGAACTTTTTCTAAAAAAAATATTTAAAGACTATTTACAAAATATCTTTATATATTTTATAGAATATAACCCAGTTGATCCCTTCTTAAAAAAGTGAGCACAAACAACAAATTAAAAGATACATGCTATACATGCAATATCACCTAATCTATATTCAAAAAGGTCAGCTAATTAACCCTAAATTTATATTTGATTAAACAACTATATTTGGTTACAGGTAGGTTTGAGTGTCCACAAACAATTTAATTAATTATTAAAAATTAATTTCCTTTTTCAATTTAATTTCTTTTTAATATATTTACTATTTTGATTGTGAATATATATTGCAACGTCCCCTTCTCTCTTCTGCTTCTATAAATACCTCTGCTACGTTCCTCCCCACCATGTATCAGAAGCATTTAATGTCACATAATGGTTGCTAGCTATCCTTCTACCATTTCATTTCAATTTTTTTATATATATATATACAATAAAAGGGTAGTAGTATTGGTGATCTTATTACATACATATATAGCACTTCATCTTCTTCTTCATAATGGTGTGAGTTTTTTTTTTTATAATATAGTGTGGAAGAATCTGTAAAGCTCAGGAGGGATAGCGCCACGGAAGCATCGACGATGATCCGTTGTTTGTGAAGAGTTTTTACGCTCTTTGATCTTCTGTAGCGCTATCCATCCTGAGTTTCATGGGTTCTTCACACTGCTTCCAATGAATCTTTGGATTTTTTTTTTTTTTGGGATATGTGGATGAATATGATCTATGCTTTCATCATAAGAAGAAGAAAAACGTAACACCAATATTGGATTATTGGTCCCTCATAATAATCATGCACTATACAAGGTGATGAATCTTTTGATTACTCTATATATAGTTATTGTCCTCTCTTTCATTTTTGTTATGCTAGTTTTAGTGACTAATAACATATATTTTCTTCTTTTCTTTTTTTTTTTCCTCCTCTTTTGATCTTTTCGTTCTCCCTTTGTGTATTGTTATGGAAATTTTAATGACTAACTACTTATCTTATTTCTTTTTTTCCTTCTATTTTTTGCTTCCTCTCAAGAGCAAGTGGCTTGGTTAGAATGAATATGGAGAAAAATGGTGGAGAGAAAAAAAAAAAAAAAACTAAAATTGTAAAGCTATATGGATTATCAAGTTCTTATTTTCTTTCTCTTTTTGTTTTCATCAAAGAGCTCTCTTATATTAATTTTGTGTGTCCTTTGGTATAATATTCATCTTTAGCATCACATCAAAGATTTGATACAAACATGAGATAGAATATGTTTACAAATTAAATATATAATTTTTTATTTTTGAAAGTAAATGTATTATTATTCTTTTAGTTGCTTAAAAGGTTGTAATAAATGTATCACTTGAATTATTGAAGTAGTGTATATATATGTCCAATGATGATACACCACAAAAAGTTGAGATCTTCTAATTATATTCTCATCACCATAATATACGTTTCTTGTGGTGTTGTTGAAGTCATCAAAATAGCAAGAAAAGAGTTTATTTGATTTTATTGAGGAGGTATATCTGAGTTTCATTATTGAGGAAAGCATAGCTTTAAATCTAAGAGTACTATAGGGTGTGTAGTACTTTTTAATTTCCATTATTTTGTGGCCTTTTATGCACTGTTGACATAACTTGGCATCATCCTCAAATTGCGCAAAGGATAGGAATTCAAGAAGAAGAAGAAGAAGATATAAAAAAAAAAGGGAAAATTAAATAATAGACATATAATATTATAATTAATTAATAACCCAAAAATAAAAGTAATAATATTATTATAAAGTATATAAATAGGAGTGGTAACATGTATCCTATCTGTGAGCGTCTAATCTGACTCAACTCGTTTGGGTAGGATTGTCAACTCAATTCACAGTAGGGTAAGATGTAGGTAGAATTTTTATGCGGGTCAAATAGGATGTGAGTTGAGTTTCAATCCTATTCGAACAATCCGCATTCTATATATGTATATACTATATACTTATATAAAAATATATTTCACATATAAAAGATCTTTAGTCACTAAAAAAATTATTAATTAATAATTTAATATATTTTTTATATAAAAATTAATTCAATTTTAAATTATCATCAAATTATATAATAATATTATATTTTTTTAATAGCTCGTAGATAAAATCGGATACCACAAATTAAAAACCAATTTAACCCCCCAAAAAAATTAAGATTAAATCTAAATGTTATCCTACCATACATCTCACTCCTAAGTATAAACCAAACATTGCTACATTATCACGTGGGTATTGATATTTGATAGACTAGGGATGTTGACTACTCCCAACTTCGTGCAAGTCACGGTCTTCAGTGCAAATTCCCATGATCATTTACATTGCCTAACTTTAAAGCTAAGCTTTTTATTATTATAATTTAATTTATTTTAGTTCATTTTATGTTATGTATATGTATATTTATTTATTTGCTGAATTCTCTATCTGTATCTATGACCCCCCACACTCTCCTTAATTCTGTGATATACAGTTTGAAGCCTTCAATAATTATGAATGGACTCTTGTGGAGACATCATTGCGTGTATTTGGGATTGATTCACGTATATAAATTAAATCAAATCAAATGTATATTCAATATTTCTTTATATTTATATATATATATTGAATAAAGATATGTTCATACAGTAGTAGTGGACAATAGTCATGCTTCTAATTAGAGAATAATCTTTATAATTCAATTTATAGAGATTTAGGGTTTGTTTTATTTTAAGATTAATTTTAGAATAATTTATTATCCTTATGTTATTAACTTGTTATTATATAATCGATTATTGTTGTACTAGATTTTGATTGCATTTGTAATTGTTTAATTTATATATAATCAATTTTGATAGAACTCGTATTTAAGTTCAATCATTTTTTAGTTTAAAATATTTATAATTATAAAATATTAATGTATATATATTCCTTTGCTATTGATAAAGTCACATGTCTAACTTATTGACATGGTATTCTTTCGAAAAAACGAATGTTTTCTTTTCCAAAAAGTTGCTTTTTCAATTTGACTTAGATAAATCTATTTTCAGATTTCAATATTATACCGAGGAGACGCCATTTCTCTTACAACGAATCACTGTATGAACATATAGGGTCAAAATTGTACGCACATATTAAAGCCCTTATATGCATTAGGGTTAAGAAAAGTAAAAGGAGTATGAATTTTCACTTTTCACTTTCAACTCATACAATAAAAATTTAATTTAATTTTAATGTATTTACAATGAAAATTAAATTTACATATATATTTAATTACTACCATAACATCAATAGAAATTATTTTTATTTATAATCATTTAAAAAAACAAATATAAAGATAAAGTACTAGTTTGTTCCCTAACATTTCAAACGCTTTATTTCAATATCAAAAAATTTTAAATGAGTTCAATATTATTGTTGTTATCCTAAAGTTAATTTTAATATCAACAATTAACATATTTAAAAGTTAATGTAACCTTCGATTTCAGTAGGTAAATAGAATAGACTTACCAATGATTATTAATCTAAATTTTTTTTATTAATTATTCAAGTCAAAATTAATGGTAGGACAACATTAAATTTATTTAAAATTTTGTGGGGTTAAAATAAGATATTTAAAATGTTAGGACCAAACTAGGATTTGGACCGAACATTGTAGACCAAAATAGTAATTTACCCTAAATATAAGAGAAAAAGATAAATAGGTTCCTGACATTTTGTCCCGCGGATATTTTCGTCCCTAACCATTAAAAATATTTTTAAGTCCCTGACCTTCACAAAACTTGGACGGATCAGTCCCTCCGTCCAAATGCCTTCGTCAGGGACTGATCCGTCTAAATGCCTTCGTCAGGGACTGATCCGTCCAAGTTTTGTGAATGTCAATGACTTAAAAGTATTTTTCAATGGTCAGGGACGAAAATATCCGTGGGGCAAAAGGTCAGGGATCTATTTATCCTTTTCTCTAAATATAATTATGAATATATATCCAAATAGGTTCCTAAAAAATTTTGCATGGACATTTTTGTCCCCAAAAAATATTTATTACATTGAGGTCCTTAAACTTTACAAAAACAAGAGATATAAATCCTTTCATTATACTTTTGACGACCTATTTGCCTAAATAAAAACAACAAATCTAACTAAAGAAGAGACTTATATGTCTTATTTTTGTAAAAATGTTTAGGGACCTCAATGTAATAAAATATTTTAGGAACAAAAACTTTTGATGCGAAATTCTATATGGTCCTGTTTGAATATATATTCTATAATTATATAGATAACTATACAAAATAATTTACGCCTTTAATATATCAAAATTAAAACCCTCACATTTTACCAAGTCAGCATACTATAAAGTTAGGCGGTAAAGCAATTTTTAAACCAAGTCCAACAAAGTTAGCTTGTTATACACGCGCTTCTTCAACGTCGTCGTCTTCTTTTTTTCGAGTTTTTTCTTTAACAACGTCGTCGTCGTATCTTTTTCTTTGTCATTATCATCGTCACTGTCTTCATCTTTTTCTTCTTTTATATATGTTCAAAAAATTATAACACATAAATTTTAATGTACAGCATAAAAATTTTGATGCAGAGTGTAAATTTTGGCAAATAACACAAAAATTTTGGTGTGAAGTAAAAAAAATTTTGTACACAACACCGAAATTTTTAAAAGATTATGTCTAAAATGTTGACATCCAACAAAAAAATACATACTATACGAAAATTTTGGTACATAACATAATTTTTATACACATCACAAAAAATTTTGATGCACAACAAAAATTTTTGAAAGATTACAATTAATTCATCCGATCAGCAAAATATATTCGTAGCTAAAATTTATGTGCTATGTATAAAAATAAACTTACTGTAAATAAAAATTTTTGTTGTGTAAAGTTTTTATATTATATCGATAACTTTATGCTATGTATAAAAAATTATGTATTATGTGTAAAAATTTATATATTATTTAATAAAATTTATGTATTAAAAATTATAAAAAAATAATAAATACACATTTTCTTATTAAATTTGTGTTAACTTAATTAAATTTAATTACAAAATACCGATGCATATAGGCTATAGCATCGCGCCACATGTAATTGAAGTTTATATATACTGTTTGGCAATAAATCAATAAAGATGATGTGTAATTTGATGATGTGTAATTGAACACAGTAGTATTTAATAAATATATTTCCAGCAAACATTTCTTAAATAGATTTTTATTTTCTTTCCTTTTATGGTAAATGTACTTCCGATAATGCCACTACTATCAATGGTCAAAATATAAAAATATAGTAAAATATAGTATAACTTTATAAGTGGGAATATCTTTATTCTTTAGTCCTTGCATTCTACATATTTTTAATATATATGTTGTTTCCCTTTGAGTTACTTTCGGTGAAATGTAGCCAACACAATTTCAAGTAGGGGTGGCAGTGGGGCGGGTAGGGGCGGGTTTTTATCCTATTCGATTCCGTCCCGCCGTCCTATTATTTATCAACTATCCGTCCCGTTATTACTCGCGGGTAGTAAATTGTACTACCCGAATCCGCCTCTGCGGGTACCCACCCTACTCCTACCCGACCCTATAAAAATTAAATATTTTAATTTTTACATATTTATATATAAATTAAGACAAAAACTTAAAATTCATAGATAAATTAAACTACAAACACAAAATTCATACAATGTCATTAGCTCAAATAACTTGAAATTAAAAAAAAGTGTTAGATAACTACAAATTTAACACTATAATAAAGAAATTACAATATTAGATATAAAGAAAATTTCAACCCTTATTCTTGATCACTTTCAACATCTTCATCATCATTAAAAGTTTGCAAATCAAGATTTAAATCTGAAAATCATATAAAAGTTTGCAAATCAAAATTTAAACCTGAGGGTATAAAATTAACATAAATCATATAAATGTATAAAGATCAGAATGCACAATTGCAAAATCAGAATAAAATCAAAATTTAAAATGCAAAATTAGAATAAAATCAGAAATTTTCTACTCTTTATGAATACACATTCATAATCTAAATGATCAAAAGAAACAGAGTCACTACAACACACTAAAATGATTTGAAATGGAAAAAAAATTAGAAAGAACGAAGGGTAATAGCTATCAGCTTGTCCTCATAGAGAACAACAAAATTGACTCAAGAGGTAAAAGGACATTGACTCAAGAACAACAAAATTTTGATGTCTCTACTCTAGGAAACACTGAATAAAAACAATAGTATATATAAATAATATACATTTCAGTCTTGTTAACACTTAACACAAGGCTTTAAGTCACATGAATAAGTAAAGTGGCTCCTCTAGCCTAGTGGGGTCAAATTCAAGTTCAAGTTCAAGTCATCATTTCTAACACAACATTCCTTAGATGAACAACATTAATCTAATAATAATGATAATAATGGAATACATACATTTAAAATGTTTAGAGCTATATAGCATGTATAATAAGCAAGCATTGAAATGTAATAATGACGAAGATTGGATTATGAATCTTTGATAATCTCATAAAATTAATTAAGATGATGCATGCACTAATGATTAAAAAGAAGAGGAAAAGGCTGCTATACTGCAGAGTGTAGTAATGTCTTGCAAATACAAACTCATAATACATATTACAAAATACTAATATGATCTACAAACATAAACAGGCATAGCACAAGTAAATTAAAAGGAGTAATTATTATTGTTACTATTATATTCATGATTAAATAATGAGGAAAAGAAAAGGGAGAAGAAAAAGTTGGACATGGTTACAGCTAAGCAGTAGGCAGATCTAGAAGGAGCCATGGTTCAAGGCAAGAAAGAAATGTGTGTGTTGTTGCTGTTTACAAGAAAAAGGAGCAAAGGTATATATATAAATAAAACAATAGTATATATAAATAATATACATTTCAGAGCTCAAGTTTTTAAAAGAATTGAAGCTAAAGTTTAGGAGGAAAAAACAAAACCTTTTGGTTCAGTTTGATTAAACAGAAAAACATAAAGGGTGAAGCTTCAATAAATGAATGAATAAATAAAACAACAGTGAAATTATTATATCATCATTCAACAGGATGAAGCCATCAATCTCAGACTCAAAGTAACGAATTCAACAAGAATAAAGCTATTTCAATTTCAACAGGATGAAGCCATCAACCCACATCGGCACTTCATAGCTCAATTTCATCATTTAATTTTTTTATTTAAAAAAGGGGGAAATGATTTTTTTAATTGAGCCAACAAACATTGATTGTTCCCTGAATCAAGCTATTTCAACCCACAAAACTTAGTAACAAACTCAGGAAACTCCCTAGAGAATCTGTTATCACCCAAATCAGAAATTGAAGAATCTTACAAGAAGAGTTACACAATGCAGGAATCTACCTAGTCAAAAGAATCTATGGACTGAATTTTAAATGTTCTTTTGAGCATCAAAATTAATTTTAGTTTTATCTTAACTATTTTAACATAAAACATAAATCATAAACATTAAATTAAAGAAAAAAAACTGAAGATGCACATCAGCGGTAAGTATTGAGCGAGAAGTGCTTAGTGCTTACCAGTCACCAGAGAGACAATGACGGAGGAAGGAAGGACGACAAGGTGAGCAGAGACTAGAGAAAGAGGGGTTCACTCAGTAGCTTCGGTAGACGGTAGTGCAGCAGTGATGACTCGATGAGTAAGTTCGAGCGTTCAGCAGGGCGACGACACGGCGCCAACAGGACGACAGTGCAGCGGCAGCGACTCGGTGACGGGCTCGGTAGGACGGCAGCGCAGCGACGGTGACAAGCTCGGCGGAAGGCTCGATGGCGCAGTAAAGGTCACCAGATCTGAGGTTCACTGGGGAGAAGAGGAAGTGACTTTCCCTCCCTCTTCAATCTTCTTCGCTAGGGTTCTTTGAGGTTGAAGAGAAACGCGTAAATGAAAAAATGAGATGAGTACAGTGGTGGCTGTGAGGAATTGAGGATTAGAAACCCTAGAAAATTAAAATGGTATATATATATATATGTACTCCGGGGCGGGTAGGGGCGGGTTTACCCTGACCCCGACCCCGCCCCGCCTCGGTCAAAATCCGCCCCGCTGCGGGTCGGGTTTAAACCCGCCCCGATCGGATTGGGGCGGGTCGGGTACCCGCGGGTTCGGGTTCTCCTGCCACCCCTAATTTCAAGCTGCTAGATTAATGGCATACATAATGGTGTATTGGTTTTTTTTTTAATTATTTATATTAAAAATATAATTATTTATATATTTTTTATTATTTAAATTTTTTAAATAAATAATTTTATGATATAATATTAATATTTTTATAATTAAAAGATCAAAAATTCAATCTTTATCATCCAAAAAACAAAATTTAGAAATAGCTCATATATATATTAATTAAAAAATTAAATGTACAATCATATTTTAAATTAAAAAAAATATGATATAACTATGAAGGCAATTCAACAATTAAATTGAATAAAGGAAATATGAGGTATGGTATAAGAATTCAACAATCAGAAAAATGAACCAATTCACATAACAGATAAAAGAAGGAGAAGTAAAGTTGAGGAAGGGAGAGCTTCCTGCAGCAGAGAAGAAGGAAAAATTGGTCAGAATAGCCAAGGAAAAGAATTAACAAGAGAAGGATAATTTCAGAAGGAGAGAGGGTCAGAGCTTACAACTTCCATGCCATCTCCTTGGTGCCTTTCTTCCTATATATTTGTTGTTATTCAAGGAAAGTTTGTTGCTTCCGTTTTGCTAGTTGAGTTGTTATGCCAGCTGCCCCGTTTCTCTGTCCTTCTATCAATAGTCTCCCTGTTCAAATTGACCTTTCCCTCAAGGTCGAAGTTGGGATGCATCTGCTTCATGTCTTCATAAACTTCCCAAGTTGCATCCTCCACAGGCAAAGCTTGCCACTTGATCAATACCTCTTCATGCCAGCGTTTATTCTTCTTGACCATATGGTGTTCTAAGACCAGTTGAGGTTGTAATTCAAGGCCCTGGCCATCCAACGGTAAGGGGATGCTAGATTTTGGGAGTCTGCCGGTACACTTCTTAAGCAATGACACATGGAAGACTGGGTGAATTTTAGCAGTTGCAAGGAGCTGCAACTTGTATGCAACTTTTTCGATTTTTGCGATCACTGGAAATGGGCCAAAATAGCGCATGCTAAGTTTTTTATTCATGTGCAATGCCACCGACTTGAAACTCCAATTCGCTGTGCTTCTTATCAGCATTCAGTTTCATGCGAGCTTGTGCTCGTTGTAAATGGCTCCAAAGGGTTGTTAGCACTTGGTCTCACTGCTGGAGGAGTTCTTGTACAGCTGGCGGGTCCGTGGCCTCAACATTGTAACGAATAAGAGGAGGGGGATCTCTCCCAAATAGATCCTTGCATGGAGATATACCTGTAGCTGAGTAGACTACGATATTATAACTACATGCTGTCCAAGGCAGTAAATTGCACCAAGCCTTCGGGTTCTGCTGAGTATAGCAGCGTAGATACATCTCACACTACAAGAAAAAGGCGCATTTGTAACAAAAAATATTGTTACAAAACGCGAAATTTTGAAACAAAATTTTTTTGTAACAAAAAAGGGTCCATTGCAGTAAGTCCTGTTACAAAAAGTTTTTGTAACGAAAAATGAAACTATTACAATTCAATACCATATTTTGTAACAATTTTTTCTGATACAAAAAACTAGAAGCCGTTACAAAAGTGGTAACAAATTTTGATCTTGAAGGTATTTTTCGTGACAGTCAATTCTTTTCCTATCAAAAAATTTTGTTACAAAATGTAAGATGATTTTGTAACATTTTTTTCTTTAGTTACGAAAACAAATTAATTATTTTATAACAACTTTTTTTATTACAAATTACATGCATAATTTACTAAATTATTTTTTAAATTAACTAATATATTAACGATTTTAATAAGCAAGTTTACATTTATATAATATGCAAAAACATACATAAGTCAAACAAGATCCTTTTAGCTAAAATTGTCTTGAAACAAAATAACATTAGCTAGTGAGTACATTGATTAGTTCAACCAAAACATAAAAGTTCTAACATAGATTAGTGTCTCTATGCATCAAAATATTCTTGAGCCCTCAAGATAGCATATGGTCACCATTTCAGCACTCCTGTAAATAAGAAAAACCGAAACAAAAAAGTTAGAAACAAGATATAACACTAATTATAATTTTTTCACTAAGTTTTATCCAAAATGTTTAGAAAAATTTCGGCAGAACCTCCCCTAAAACTTGGATATTTCCACCGTCCACGGTTCCAACAAACACAACCAATTCACAACTTATGTCTCAGCCATACCCAACCAAATTTATCAAACCAAATAATAGGACATTTGTCATTTTTCAACCATGACACAAATAAAATGTGATAAATAGATCCATATACAAATTAAAGTATACTAATATAAAATGGGAATCATTTACGAAAATGTATTAAAACCATAAGCAACTTTAGGAGTACCTTTAGGGTCTAGTTTGTTTCATTGTCAAAGCGCGCTATGAGAGAGTTCACAACAGCTTGTTGAGCTTCCAATTGAGCTTTCACTCGAGTTTATTCTTCCTTTTGGCGTGTTTGTTGCTTTTTAAGTTTTTTTTTAGCACATCTATTTTCTTTGTTAGCTCCTCACGGCCTTGCATTGCCTCTTGAAATTGTACTTGAATCCTTAACTTAGATTTCTAAGCCTTTATGCCATAACCTAGCATCACAGCGACTATCACTTTCAAAGGGCTCTATGTAAACTAAATTCCAAGGCGGTTCTCTATAACTCCACAATACAAACTATCCTAATTCAATGCATTGTAAAAAACACACAATCAATAACAAAATTGAATTAATATTTCTATGTTAATAATGATGATGTAGTAACCTAAAAACACAAAAATTTAAGAAAACAAAAAGTATCAAAATCACAAAAAAAATGCAAAAAATAGAATCAAAATAATAAGGCACTAGAGTAAAATAATAAGGCACCATAGAACACGATAAAAGAAGAGTTTGCTAGCAAGCTTTCGTCCAAACTCAACAGCCTACACCACCAGACAACAATCACAAAGATAGTAATGACACCTAAGAATTGTACCAAGATAATCAATTAAAATATTCAGCAGATTTGTCTGATCATATGATTAACAAATATAAAATGATCAAAGAATATGAAACAAAGACTACATATGAGGATTTCTGCATGGGTTTTAGTTGTATATAGGGTAATTAAATCCATACCTCTGGGCTTTCTAGATACTGACCTTCAGACAAGAGTACTCTTGTGCATTAGTATTGAGTTTAATTTCAGCTTCAAATCCCTTGAAATTACTCCCTTGCACTTCTTGAATAGAACTAGTTTCAGATTGCAAATCCTTGCTCTCATCAACATTAATCAACTCAGATTTCACACCTTCAACCTTATTCATATTATCCCGATCTTCACTATTGCTAACCTTTTCGATCGATTGAACGCTCTCTTCATTCTTATCCACTAAATCTTGATGTTCCATGGTTAAAAATTTAAAATGAACCTAAGATTTCCTCGTCAACAATGCAAAAACTGAAAGTTTACCCAATAAAATATAAGCCCTGTGATATTGCCAGTTACCAGTCCATATTTAAAATACTAATCATCCGATTATTCTAATTTTAGACGGCAGCAGAAAAATATAGTAAGATTAAGACTAAGAACTAGAGTAATAGTGAAGTATTCCAATTCCAATAGCAGAACACATCGAATAATCAGGACTGCGAGAATACAAACAAAACAAAACAAAAAATGGCATGATTAAGAAGCTAGGCAAGGCATGCAAACATAAATTCCATAATAATTTCAATTCTAATCCGTTGCTTCTAAATTTTAGTGAGATTACAGTCAACATCCCTAAGTTTCAGAATCCACAAGTTTTAGGTTCATATCACTTCATTTGATTAATTAATTATCAATTGGAAGTGGAGCCCTGTTTTCATAAACCAGTTCAGAGTTTCCAGCAAACAACCGACCTTCCAAGTGACTTATCTAAGTCTACAAAATAAATATGAATATGAAACGTGTACTCACTTAAAATAAACTGATATATCTTTAAAATTCTTTTGAAATCAACTCAAAATTCTGTTTAAATTAAAAGTTATAGCGTCTGAAAGTTGGTACTGCAGAACCAGAAAACCAGAAAAATCTGCAGCAACTACTAAACTTCAAAAAATCATATCTTCCAAACCACTTGGCCAAATTCCCTGAAATTTTTATGGAATTTTCAGGACACACTAAAGTTTTACAGAAAAATAATTTCATCTAAATATTAGGTCTGGACTACTCCCAAAAAGGCATTCATTTTGCTGCCAATTATGCAGATTTCTGCAGAAATTCTGCACAGTATTTCCCACAATCTCACATACCAAATCCTATATTCAAGCCTAGGATTCATCTAAAATCACATTTCTAACTTTATTTTGACTAACCAAAGTTGCCCAAGAACTCTTAATTCAATATATCACAATTTCATATCATAGGTGCAAAGTAACTATATTATCACAACATCTATTCTTCAGCATCTCATCCATAACATATCTCAAGTTCTGATTCATCAAATCAATTTCCAGCAGCCATAGCAACATTCCATACACAAAATCAACATCAACAAGTACTAGCAGCAAGTATAACTTCAAAATACACAACATCGTCAATAATTACTATATTAAATCATTAAACCAATCACCAACTACAGCCATGATTCAACTCAATTTCAACAATTATTCACACAAAGCAACCATAAACCATTTGTAGTTACTCATTTAATTTTATTGGCATTCATAACTTAAAACATTTATTTTTCAAAACAAATCCCCTACCTCAGCTAGTCGAACTCAGAAATTAAACATGACAAACCCTCTTTTGTTCTAAATTTGCAGCAGCGGCGGCATTCCAACATAACCAGAACAGCAACAGTGTCAATTTTCTAAGGCAGTGACAATGGTTGCACCAGGACAAAGGATTCGAATTGAATAGAAATCAAGAGCAAACACAACTCTGGAAATTTAGGACAAGGAATATACTAAATCAAATCGTTCACAAGCATGGCAGTGACAAATTGAAGTGTGTAAATGAAACAGAATTAAATAAAAGAATAGACCAGAACCAGAACAGTAATAGTGCTACCGGTAACAACAGCAATGACGTCCTCCTTCAAGTTTGACGATGGCAGAACAACAGCTCTAATAGCGGCTAACTCCGGCGGCAATAGGACATAACGGAGTCAAACCCTAGCAGTGGCAGTGGTGGTTTGACGGCGTGAAGGCATGGCGACACGGAACAGGGCCTCGCTCCTACCCTGGTCCTTCGCGTTCGTCTCTCTTTCTCTTCGCGAAGCCCGCACACCGCGACAACCACGGCGGCGACAATGAAGCTCCAGCGGCGATGGAGGCAAGGCAGCGGCGCAGGCAGCAACGCTTCCCTCCTCTGCGCTACCTCTTCTCCCTCGACGACTCCTCCCTCTCTCGCGCGTGGTTTCTTGCATCGATGGCGGCTCGGCAGCAGCGGCAGTGACAAGCCCAATTAGACGGCGACATCGCGAACGGCTTCCCCTACGGCGGATCAGACGTGAGCAGAAGGAAGCTGAACGGCGGTGAGGCGCGACGCCGGCGCAGCAGCCTTCTCCTTCCTCTGTTTCCCTCATTCTCGTATCTCTCTCTCTCTTTGCTTTCTTTCTTTGAATTTCTGTTGCTGGGTGTTACCATTTTGAAAGAAAAGGAAGCGGTGTGGCGGTGATGAAAGGCTGAACGTGGCTAATTGAAGATTGAGCAAGTAGTGGAGGGGGGGTTACGTGTGTGTGGATTGGGTAAAAAGGGTTAGGGTTTTAATTTGGGGATTAGTGTTTTGTGTATGAAATTGGAAAATTTAGATAATTTAATAATTTTAATAAAATTAGGGTATTAGAGTAATTGAAAACTAATTTTAATCTAATACTAATATTTATAAAAATATTTATTTAATTATGAACTTAATTTATTTTCA
This sequence comes from Arachis ipaensis, assembly GCF_059453495.1. Taxonomy (NCBI): domain Eukaryota; kingdom Viridiplantae; phylum Streptophyta; class Magnoliopsida; order Fabales; family Fabaceae; genus Arachis; species Arachis ipaensis. The sequence continues at coordinate 111,525,667 of NC_142437.1, forward strand.
AATAAACATTCTAATTCAATAATTAGAGATAATCAAATTAATTTTCTTTAAAATTATAAAATAATCTTCAAAATCTAATTATTCAAATTAGCGCATATAAAATCCTCATTGTTTTTAAATCACTAAAGTTTTAAATCAATAAAAAAGTACTTAATTAATACAAAAATTTCTAAAAATATGTTCTCAAATAAATAAAATAAATCATAAATAATTTATTATTAATTTTTCAAAATCTGAGTAACTGCACTACTAAGCTTCTTTTTACTTTCAGCATTTAGTAATGTAGTTTTTTTTTCTTTTATATTTATTTACTTTTATTTATATTTATAATTTAACTTAAAATTTCTTTAAGTTCCATGAATTAAATTTTAATTAATTTTAAAATTTGATTATTAATAAAAATTGTATATTAATTTTTTAGAAGAATCTAAAATAATATTTATAATTTTTAAAATTTTATTTTTTGAAACAAAATGAAATTATTTTGAAAAAAATATATACATAATTTTTTTTATTCTTAAAGTGTTTAACATTTTGAAAAAAAAATGTTGTAAAATATACTTATATTTTGTGACAAATAATTAACTTGTTACAAACAATATTAAATTTTGTGACAAATTAAATTTTTGTTACAAAACAATTAGAGTTTTTGAAACAGAAAGTTGTTTTGTTACAAAACAATTGGAATTTTTGAAACAAAAAAATATTTTGTTACAAAATATTCTGAATTTTTGCAACTTATTTTTTTTGTTACAAAATATTACTATATTTTGTAACAAAACACCATCTCATTACAAAAACTAATATTATTTGTAACAAAATAAAACAGGTTGTTACAAAATATTATCATGTTTTGTAACAACTTGTTTCCTTTGTTACAAAACATTATCCTTTTGTAACAATCACTAATTATTGTTACAAAATACTATTTTTTGTAACAATTTTAAATTTGATACAAATTTTTTGTTACAAATGTTCCATTTTCTTGTAGTGTCAAGACATCTATTGAGGACCTCGGTCTAGCCGTCAGTTTGCGGATGCCAAGCAGAGCTTTGAGCCAACTTGATGCCCTGTGCATTGCACAAGTGTTCCCAGAATTTACAAGTAAATACCTTGTCTCGGTCGAAGACGATGGACTGGGAAACCCCATGGATGCTAATGACGTGCCTGATGAAAGCATCAGTGACCTTAGAAGCTGAGAAGTCTGATGAAAGGGGAATGAAATGAGCAAATTTAGAGAGATGATCGACCACCACCATGATTGTCGCAAAGCCATGAGAAAGGAAAAAACCGGTAATAAAGTCCATTGAGATATCTTGCCACACATGGAAAGGAATGGGGAATGGCACTAAGAGGCCTGGGGGTGGGCGGGTGGAGTACTTCGCCTGTTGGCAAATGGCACAAGATGAGATGTATTCCTTGATAGAAGTTGCCATGTGTTTCCAAAAGAATTGACTTGCAATTCTAGCCAAGGTTTTCTGAATACCCGCATGTCCACCTAACGGTGAATCGTGGAAGTGCCACATAATGTGTTTCACCAATGGAGAATTGGCTGGGATGATAATGCGGTTGTCCCAATACCAGAGCCCTTGCCTATTGCGCAATCAGTTTGAGGATACCGCTGACTCAGATAATTCCAATTTGGGGTCAAATTCCCTGAGGCCCTGTCGGATTTGAGCCATCAACTCACTCTCCATAGTAGTCAAAGACATAAAAGCACGAGATAAGCCAGCTGCTCCCTGATTCTCGGACCCTTTCTTATATTCAATTGAAAAATTATAGTCCAACAGCTTCGAACATCCACAGTTGTTACTCTGGTGTTTGAATGGTCTGTTGTTGCAGCTCCTGCAAGCTTTTATGATCTGTTCGGATAATAAACCTATTGCCGAGAAGGTAGTGGCAAAACTTGGCCACAGCTGAAATAATGGCATGCATCTCCCGAGCGTAAGCTGACCAGTTCTAGTTGGAAGTAGGGAGTTTTCGGGAGAAATATGCAATAGGGTGGTCGTCTTGGCTGAGGATTGCACCAATTCCGGTCCCTGAAGCATCAGTTTCCAGCACGAAGGATTTCAAGAAATTCGGTAGTACCAGCACCAGCGCTGTTGTAAGTGCATATTTAAGGTTGATGATGGCATCATTGGCGGCAGCAGACCAAGTGAAGGCATCCTTCTTCAGTAAGTCTGTGAGTGGCGCAGCCAAGGTTGTAAATTGGCGGATGAACTTTCTATAGTAACTGGCAAGGCCTAAGAATGCACGAAGTTACTTCATCGAGGTTGGCACAGGCCACTCCCTGATAGTTATGACCTTTGAACCGTCCACCTGGACCCCATTTCGAGATGCTACATGTCCCAAGTAATCAATGCTCTGCTGCCCAAAGGAACACTTTGACAACTTAGCGAAGAGGGTGTTCTCCTGAAGAATGGACAAGACATGCTTCACGTGTTGCAAATGAGAATCCCAATCAGGACTATAGATGAGGATATCATCGAAGAAGACTAGCACAAACTTCCTTAAGACCGCCACAAAAATGGAATTCATGAGGCTTTGGAAGGACGCTGGTGCATTAGATAATCCGAATGGCATTACTAGGCATTCGTATAATCCCTGATGTGTCCGAAAGGCTGTCTTATGACGATCATCCTCACAGACCCTGATTTGGTGATAGCCCGATCGGAGGTCAAATTTGGAGAAGAATTGCGCTCCAAAGAGCTCGTCCAATAACTCATCGACGGTTGGCATGGGAAAAGAGTCTTTTACGGTCACTGCGTTGAGAGCCCGGTAGTCCATACAAAAACATCATGTCCCGTCTTTCTTCTTAACTAACAAGACTGGAGACGAAAAAGGGCTGGTATTGGGCTTCTGACACCAACTCAGCCACAATACGTTCAATCTCGGCTTTCTGGCTATGTGGATACCAGTATGGGAGCACCTTGACCGGGGAGGAGTTGGGAAATAGGGTGATAATATGGTCATGGGTACGCGGTGGTGTAAGGCCGTGAGGGATCTGAAACACTGCCGCCATGTCGGTTAGAAGTGAGGCCAGTTCAGGCGGCATAGTGGAGGGAAAATCCAATGGAGAAGGAACAGGGGTCTCGGGCGGCTGGACTTGAAGAGTGTATAATTCAGCAATAGTAGACACAGAGAGGAGATGTCGGAATTGGCTAAAGTGAGCCTGGGTTGGACCCTGCCACTTATCGCCCTGTAGGGTGACCAACCGATCCCCAGCCAAGAATGTGATGAATTTATCTTTGTAGTTGACCAAGTGAGTATCTAGTGTCTCTAACCAACTGTCACCCAAAACCAACTCCTTTGAAGCAATTGGCAGCACAAAAGCTGAAATATAGAAAGTGTGACCCTGGATGGTGACTGGAACATTGCGCACTTCGCCCTCACAGTGTAGTAAGGCACTGTTGCCGACCTCCACTGCAAATTTTGGGGCCGCAAAGATGGGGAGAGCAAGCATAGTTGAGAGGTTAGGGTGGATGAAGTTCTCAGAACTGCCGCCATCCAAGAGAATCCGAAGTTGTTTCCCTGCAATAGAGCCAGTGAACCAAATCGACTTCCTAGAGGGTACTCCAGACAGAGCATTAAAGGATAAGTGGTGAGGTTCCTCAGTGGTGGAATCCTGATCAGGGGTGGAAACGGGTGGCTAAGGGGATTCTCTGGTGAGTCTTGGTCCGGTGGGAGTTCCTCCACTGACTGGATGATGAAATAGTATTTGGAAGAGCATTTGTGGGAGGGGAGAATTTTTCATCGCAAGTAAAGCACAAACCCTTGTCACGGCAAAATTGAATCTCAGCGGGGGAGAGCTTACGGAGGGGATTTGATTTGGGCGGGGTTGGGAGGAGCGGGGGTGGTGAAGGCGTGCATGGGGTTGGGGTTGGGGTGTTCGCGTGGGATTTGCTCGCCGAAGTAAGGAGGGGGTTTCTGGGGATGGGTGAGGAAAGGCGTGGCTGGGTTTCAAGATCGGGATGAGGCTAGAAAGAACTTCTCGTCGAATAACTTGGCCAGGGCGACCGCCTGTAGCAATGAATTCGGCGAGCGCGATTTGACTTCGTGTTTCAGATCTGGGTGTAATCCACCGACAAAGCAGTCAAGAAGAAGGGCATCATTCATACCGTATGCCCTTGCGGCAAGATCGGTGAAGGTGTCGAAGTATGCGGTGAAGGTGGAGGATTGTTTCAACTACATCAAATCTTCGCGGGGGTTGTCGAACTAGGACGGACCGAACTGGATTTGCATCGCGGTGGATAAGGTGAACCAATCTTGGATCGGGCTTGTTCTTTCGAGCAATTGGAACCAGGACAGAGCCTTGCCTTCTAGGCTCATAGCAGCGAGGTCAACATTCTGGCCCTCCGGGATGTCGTGGATCTTGAAGAAACGGTCTGCTCGATAGATCCATTGGAGGACATCATCGCCGCCGGCGAAACGGGAAAACTCAAGCTTCACGTGTCGTCGTGGCGCAAAGATCGAGTGCGGCTGATTTGCCGACACCGACCCCTCAGCGCGTTGAGTGGCATGGGCCT